>NC_054482.1:122700282-122962782 GCF_017639515.1 Carcharodon carcharias
TTCTAGATGGTAGTGGTTGTGGGTTTGGAAGGTGCTGTCAAAGGATCCTTGGTGAGTTCCTGCAGTGCATCTTGTAGATGGTATGCAGTCACACGATAATGCCAACAATTAAAAGGCCTGTCTGGATCATTAAAGAATCAATCAAGTTAGATTTTTCACTGCCTGTCCAACCTCACGTTTGGTAGATAGGCAAAAAGGTTAAACCACCTTTGCATTTTTTTGGAAACCTCATCCACGGATGGGATGAGGTTTCCAAAAGCAAATTTAAAAAGTTTTAAAATTTAATTAATAGCATGTCCCTGCTCATGTGACCGAGTCACGAGAGGACATGTTTTCTTACATTTTTCAATTCTTTATTTTTTTTAATTCTTCATCTCCCTGAGGCAGCTCCGTGATGAACTCCTGCAATGGCAGCTCCGTACCTCAGGGAGATTCTAAAGCGCACATTCACCCCGCTCGCCTTCCTCCCCCCACCCACACACACTTTCGTTTCACACTGAATGGGCCTGGATTGGTCCGCCAACGTGAAATCGCCCTCTGGCCTCGGTCACCTTCCCGACTGCCCCATCGATCCCGCCCAACATGATCTAAATTCTGCCCGAGGTCAGGAGCTGAGTGACCCTGGCAGAACCCAAACTGGGCATCAGTGAGCAGGTTATTGCTAAGTAAATGCCGCTTGATAGCACTGTTGATGACCCCTTCCATTACTTTACTGATGATGGAGAGTAGACTGATGGGGCAGTAATTGGCCGTGTTGGATTTGTCCTGCTTTTTGTGTACAGGACATACCTGGGCAATTTTCCACATAGCTGGGTAGATGCCAGTGTTGTAGCTGTACTGGAACAGCTTGGCTAGGGGCACGACAAGTTCTGGAGCACAAGTCTTCAGTACTATTGCTGGAGTATTGTCAGGGCCCATAGCCTTTGAAATATCCAGTGCCTTCAGCCATTTCTTGATATAATGGGGAGTGAATCCAATTCATTGAAGGCTGCCATGTGTGATGCTGGGGACCTCTGGAAGAGGCCATGATGGGTCATCCACTCGTCACTTCTGGCTGAAGATTGTTACGAATGCTTCAGCCTTATCTCTTGCACTGATGTGCTGGATTCCCCCATCATAAGACCATAAGACATAGGAGCAGAAATTAGGCCAATTGGCCCATCAAGTCCACTCCGCCATTCAATCATGGCTGATAAGTTTCTCAACCCCATTCTCCGCCTTCTCCCCATAACCTTTGAAGATAATTGAGGATGAGGATATTTGTGGAGCCTCCTCCTCCAGTGAGTTGTTTAATTGTCCACCACCATTCACAACTGGATGTGGCAGGACTGCAGAGCTTAGATCTGATCTGATCCATTGGTCTTTGGATCATTCAGCTCTGTCTCTCACTTGCTGCTTATGCTGTTTGACACACAAGTAGTCCTGTGTTGTAGCTTCACCAGGTTGACACCTCATTTTTAGGTATGCCTGGTGCTGCTCCTGGCATGCCCTCCTGCACTCTTCATTGAACCAGGGTTGATCCTCTGGCTTGATGGTAATGGTAGAGTGGGGGATATGCTGGGCCATGAGGTTACAGATTGTGTTCGAGTACAATTCTGCTGCTGCTGATGGCCCACAGCACCTCATGGATGCCCAGTCTTGGGTTGCTGGATCTGTTTGAAATCTATCCCATTTAGCACGGTGGTAGTGCCACACAACCCGATGGAGAGTATCCTCAATGTGAAGATGGGATTTTGTCTCCACAATGACTGTGCGGTGGTCACTCCTACCGATACTGTCATGGACAGATGCATCTGCAGCAGGCAGGTTGGTGAGGATGAGGTCAAGTTTGTTTTTTCTTCTTGTTGGTTCCCTCAGCACCTGCCGCAGACCCAGTCTAGCAGCGATGTCCTTTAGGACTCGGCCAGCTCGGTCAGTAGTGGTGCTTACAAGTCTCCCACCCAGAGTACATTCTGCACCCTTGCCATCCTCAGTGCTTCCTCCAAGTGGTGTTCAACATGGAGGAGCACTGATTCATCAGCTGAGGGAGGGCGGCACATGGTAATCAGCAGGAGGTTTCCTTACCCATGTTTAACCTGATGCCATGAGACTTCACGGGGTCCGGAGTTGATGTTGAGGACGCTCAGGGCAATTCCCTCCCGACTGTATATCACCATGCTGCCACCTCTGTCCTGCCGGTGGGACAGGAAATACCCAGGGATGGTGACAGTGATGTCTGGGACATTATCTGTAAGATATGATTCCATGAGGATGACTATGTCAGGCTGTTGCTTGACTAGTCTGTGAGACAGCTCTCCCAATTTTGGCACTAACCCCCAGATGTTAGTAAGGAGGACTTTGCAGGGTCAACAAGGCTGAGATTGTCATTGTCGTTTCTGATGCCTAAGTCGATGCTGGGTGGTCCGTCTGGTTTCATTCCTTTTTTGTGACTTTTTCGCAGTTTGTTGTGACTGAGTGGCCTTGCTGGGCCATTTCAGAGTCAACCACATTCCTACATCTGCAAAGAGTGTCACCAGTTGCAGAAAGTTGAGCTCTGGGTTGTGGGACTCGAGCAGTGGCTGGAGTCACTGGACATAGCGCGTTTAAGGATGTGGTCACACTGCAGCTAAGAAGTACACAGGCAGAGAGGGAATGGGTGACTCCCAGAGTATCTAAGAGAAACAAGCAGGTTGTGCAGGAATCTCCTGAGGCTATCTCGCTCTCTAACCACTTTTCCATTTTGGATACTGGTGAGCAAGATGGTTCCTTAGAGAACTGTAACAAGAGCTAAGCATGTGGAACCACAGGTCGCTCAGCTGCATGGGATGGGGGGGCGGGGGGGTGGGGGGGGGTGCGTGGGGGTGTGTTGAGGAAGTGTGGAAGTGGTAGGGCTGGACTGGGTGTTAAATATTCCTACATACAAGGTGTTTAGGAGAGAAAGGAAAGGGAGGAGTGGCAGCATTGATTCAAGATGGCATTACAGAGAGGATGTTCCAGAGGGGTCATGGACGAAATATCTCTGGCTATAGGTAAGGAATGAAAAAGGTGCATTAACATTGATAGGTGTTGTATCTGGACCAACAACTAGCTGAAAGGACTCAAGAAGCTCGATACCATCCTGGACAAAGCAGCTGCTTGTTTGGCACCACATCCGCAAACATTCACTCTCTCCACCACCGATGCACAGTAGCAGTGTGTGTACCATCTACAAGATGCACTGCATGAATTCACCAAGACTGCTTGGACAGCACCTTCCAAACACATGACCACTACCATCTAGAAGGACAAGGGCAGCAGATAGATGGGAACATCACCACCTGGAAGTTCCCCTTCGAGTCACTCACCATCCTGACTTGGCAATATATCGCCATTCCTTCACTGTCGCTGGGTCAAAATCCTGGAACTCCCTCCCTAACTGTGCACTGTGGGTGTACCTACACCACATGGACTGCAGCAGTTCAAGAAGGCAGCTCACCACCACCTTCCCAAGGGCAACTAGGGATGGGCAATAAATGCTGGCCCAGCCAGCGACACTCACACCCTGTGAATGAATTAAAAAAAACAAATTTGCAAAGAAATTAGAGAGGTGCAAGAATTATAATCATAATGGGGGACTTCAATTATCCAGATATAGACAGGGATAGAAATAGTAGAAAGGGACAAGAGGGGTGAGAGTTCCTGAAATATGTTTAAGATAATTTTCTGCAGCAGTGTTTCCAGTCCAGTGAGAGGGCAGGCACTGATGGACCTGCTTCTGGGGAATGAGTTGGCCCAAGTGGGTCAAATATCAATGGGAGAGCACTTATGGGACAGTGATCATTGCATCATAAGGTTTAGGTTGGTCATGCAAAAGGACAGGGACAATCCAGAGCATGGATAATTAATTGGGGAAAGCCAACTTCGATGGGATGAGAATACATCTGAGTCGAGTGAATTGGAATCAAATGTTGGCAGAGAATATGGCGGCTGAACAATGGGCCATATTCAAAGAGAAAGCATTGCAGACAGTGTCAAGGTATATTCCCTTGAAGAGGAAAGGAAGGACAAATAAATCCAGAGCACCCTGGATGACGAGAGAGATAGAGGTGAAGATGAAAAGGAAGAAGTGCGCGTACAACAGATGTCAGGTAGAAAATACAATGGAGAAGCAGGCTGAATATAAAAGGACCAGAGGAGAAGTAAAGAAACTAATAAGGAAAGCAAGGAGGCAGCATGAAAAGAGACTTACAGCGAACATAAAAGGGAATCCCCAGGTCTTCTATGAGTATGTAAATAATAAAAGGGTGGTAAAAGAAAGAGTAGGGCCAATTTGAGATTTAAAAAGGCGGCTTGCATATGGAGGAGAAACAACGGAGGTATTAAACAGGTAGTTTGCATCAGACTTTACAAAGGAAAAAAAGTTGCTCCCAGGCCAAAATGAGAGAGGAGGTAACTGGTACATGAGAAGGGAGAGGGAGGATCCAGTAGTCGTGGTCCATGAAGGTACCAACGACATAGGCAGGATGAGGAAGGAGGTGCTGCATAGTCAAAATGACTTTGCAAATGGGGTACAATGTGGGCAAATGTGATATTGTTCATTTTGACAGAAAGAATAAAAAGCTTATTATCTAAATGTGAGCGATTACAGAGCTCTGAGATTCAGAGGGATCTGGGTGTCCTAGTGCACGAATCTCAAACAGTTAGTATGCAGGTACAGCAGGTAATTAGGAAAGTTAATAGAATGTTATCATTTATTGTGAGGGGAATTGATTATAAAAGTCGGGAGTTTATGCTTCAGTCGTACAGACATTGGTGAGACAACATCTGGAGTATTGTGTACAGTGCTGGTCTCCTTATTTAAATAAAGATGTAAATGCATGAGAAGCAGTTCAGAGAAGGTTTACTAGATGAATACCAGGAATGGGAGGGTTGCCTTATACGGAAAGGTTGGACAGGTTATGCTTGTATCCACTTCAGTTTAGAAGAGTAAGAAGCACATTAATTGAAACCTTTAGATCCTGAGGGATCTTGACAGGGAGAATGTGGAGAGGATGTTTCCTCTTGTTGGAGAATCTAGAACTAGGGGTCACTGTTTAAAAATAAGGGGTCGCTCATTTAAAACAGAGATGAGGAGAATTTTTTTCTGTCAGAGGGTGGTGAGTCTTTGGAACTCTCTTCCTCAAAAGGTGGTGGAAGCAGAGTCTTTGAATATTTTTAAGGCAGAACTAGATAGATTCTTGATTAACACGGGAGTGAAAGGCAGGATTGTGGGGTTGAGGTTACATTCAGATCAGCCATGATCTTATTGAATGGCAAAGCAGGCTCGAAGGGCTGAGTGGCCTACTCCTGCTCCTAATTCGTATGTATGTTTGTATGTTAGAAGAATTTACAATTGAGAAAGAGGAGGTATTAGAAAGGCTATCCCCACTTAAAATAGAGAAGGTAGCAGGGCCAGGTGAGAAGTATCAAAGGGTACAGAAGAAATTGAGAGTGGAAATTGCAGAGGCTCTAGTGATAATCTTCCAGTCTTCCTTAGACACAGGGGAGGTACCAGAGGACTGGAGAGTTGTAGGTGTTATACTCCTGTTCAAAAAGGGCTGCAAGGATAAATCCAGCTTCAGTTTGACTTCAGTCGTAGGGAAACGTCTGGAAACTGTAGTGTGGGCCAAAATCAAGTCATTTTGATAAGTGCAGGATAATTAAGGAAAGCCAGCATGGATTCATTGAGGGAACATCATGGTTAACTAACTTGCTGGAGCTTTTTGAGAATGTAATAGAGAAGGTTAATAAGGGAAAAGCTGTTGATGTGGTGTGCATGGATTTTCAAAAGGCATTTGATACAATGCCACATGACAGACTTGTGAGCAAAATTCTAGCTCATGTAGTAAAAGGGAAAGTTGGCACTTGGATAAGAAATTGGTCGAGTGACAGGAAATGGACAGTGGTGATAAATGGGCATTTTTTAGATTGGAGTAGGTTTGTAGTGGAGGTCCCAAGGGGTCAGTGTTGGGACACTTGCTCTTCCTGATTGATATCAATGGCCTAGACTGTGGTTTTCAGGACGTGATTTTAAAATTCACAGATGATATGAAGATTGGAAATGTTGTCAACTGTGATGAGGATCGTCTTGAACTTCAAATGGACGTAGACATGTAGGTGGATTGGGCAGCCAGGTTCAGTGCAGAGAATTGTGAGGTGATTCATTTTGGCAGGAAGACAGTATAAAAAAAGAGAGAAACTCTAAAGGAGGTGCAGGAACAGAGGGACCTCGGTGTATATGTTCATAAGTCATTGAAGATGGCAGGGCATGTTGAGAGAACAGTTGATAAAGCATATAGTATCTTAGGCTTTAGTAATAGGGGTATTGAGTACAAGAGTAAGGAGGTCAAGTTGAATTTTTATGAGACACTAATTAGGCCTTATCTGGTGTACTGCGTCCAGTTATGGGTGTCATACATGAGGAAGCATTTGAGAGAGTACAGAGGAGATTCACAAGAATAATTCCCGGAATAAAGAACTGCAGTTATGAGGATAGATTGGAGAGTTTGGGACTGTTTTCCTTGGAGAAAAGGAGGCTGAGAGGAGCCTTGATAGAGGTATTCAAGATCCCAAGGGGTATGGATAGGGTAAATTGTGATAAACTATTCCCATTCAAGAGACCATCAAGGACTAGAGGCAACAGACTGAAAATAATTGGAAAAAAGGAGTAGAAGTGAGGTGAGTAAAAAAATTTTCACTCAGAGGAGAGTCCAAAAGGAGGATCCAGGGCCAGGCAGTAAGCTGCACCTTGAGGATCTAGTCTGTCTAGAGGATCTAGTATCTAATCTATACTCAAGTAGGAGTAAGGGTAAAATAAAAGCAAGGGTCCATATTCTATTTAACTCAGATATGTCTGGGGAGCTCAGTACTGTGATTTGCGCATCCTGTACTATGTGGGAAATCCGAGATGCTCCTGGTGGTCTGGGTGACCATGTGTGCAGGAGGTGCCTCTGACTGCAGCTCTGGGTCTTGGAGCTTGAGGGACAGTTGGGGGCGCTACAGTGCATTCACGAGAGGCTGAGAGGTTTGTGGACAGCACGTTTCAGGATGTGGTCACCCCGCAACTTAAGGAAGTAAAAGCAGAGAGGGAATAGGTGACCACCAGACAGAAGAAGGGGGCCAGGCAGGTAGTGAGGGAATCCCCCGACTGCATCTCACTTGCAAACCGTTCTTTGACCTTTGAAAATGGTGAGTGTAACGGTTCCTCTCTGGAGACCAATCAGAGCCAAGGCCATGGCACTGTGGGTGGTCCAGCTGCTCAGGGGGAGAGGAAGAAGTGTGGAAGGGCAATAGTGGTAAGGGAATTAGTGAGGGGAGTAGACAGACGCAACTCCAGGATGATATGTTGCCTCCTGGGTGCCAGGGTCAAGGGTGTCACGGATCAGCTGCAGGACATTCTGAAGGGGGAGGGTGAACAGTCAGAGGTTGAGGGCCATGTTGGGACCAATGACATAGGGAGAGAGAGAAATGAGGCCCTGCAAGCAGACTTTACAGAGTTAGACAGGAAGTTGAAAAGCAGGACTTCAAAGGTAGTAATTTCCGGATTACTCCCGGTGCCACGCAGTAGTGAGTATAGGAACAGAAAGATAGAGCAGATGAAGGCATGGCTGGAGAGATGGTGCAGGAGGGAGGGCTTTAGATTCCTGGGGCATTGGGACCGTTTCTGGGGAGGTGGGACCTGTACAAGTTGGACGGGTTACATCTGAACAGCAGCAAAACCAACATCCTCACGGGGAGGTTTGCTAATGCTGCTGGGGTGGATTTAAACTAAATTGGTTGGGGGATGGGATCCTGAAAAGTAATTCAGAGGGGAGATGCTGAGATGGAATTAGAAGTTAAAACGCTAGTAAGTGAGTCTGGAAGGCAGAGGAAACATAAGCTAGATAAGAAAGAAGTGAGTTTAGCAAGGCTGAATGAAATATATTTTAATGTAAGGAGCCTGAGGAATAAGACAGACGAGCTGAGGGCACAGAAAGGCATGTGGGAGTGTGATCTCATAGGTATGACCGAGATTTGGCTAAAAGGGCAGGATTTTTTGTTTTTATTCGTTCATGGGATGTGGGCATCTCTGGCTAGGCCAGCATTTATTGCCCATCCCTAATTGGCCTTGATTAGAGGTTATTTAAGAGTTAACCACATTGCTGTGGGTCTGGAGTCACATGTAGGCCAGATAAGGTAAGGATGGCAGATTTCCTTCCCTAAAGGACATTAGTGAACCAGATGGGTTTTTACAACAATCGGCAATGGTTTCATGGTCATCATCAGACTTTTAATTCCAGATTTTTTTATTGAATTCAAGTTTCACCATCTGCTGTGGTGGGATTCAAACCCCAGGTCCCCAGTGCATCACCCTGGCTCTCTGGAGTACCAGTCCAGTGACAATATCACTATGCCACTGCCTCCCCCAGCAGCTCAACATTCCTGGTTATAGGGTATTCAGACGAGGTAGAGAGGGGAATAGGAGATGAGGGTGGGGTCACAATATTAATCAAGGAATCAATTATAACAGTGAGGAGGGATGATATCTTGCAAGGATCATCAAATGAGGCCATTTGGGTAGAAGTAAAAAAACACAAAAAGGGAAAACACGCTATTGGGTGTGTGCTATAGGCCCCCAAACAGTCAGGGGGAGATAGAGGTTCAAATATGTAACCACATTTCAGAGAAGTGTAAGAATAATAAGGCAGTAATAGTTGGGTATTTTAACTACCCAAATATTAGCTGGTATAATTTTAGTGTGCAAGGTAGGGAAGGAGTAAAATTCTTAAGTTGCATCTAGGAGAACTTTTTTAGCCAGTACATAGAAAGCCTATCAAGGGAGGAGGCAGTTCTGGACCTAATATTCAGAAATGAGCCCGGGCAGGTGGAAGGTGTATCAGTAGGGGAGCATTTTGGAGATAGTGACCATAACTGAGTTAGATTTAGGATAGTTATGGAAAAGGATAAGGTTGGGCCGGGAATAAAAATTCTCAACTGGGGAAAGGCTAATTTTACTGAGATGAGATACGATTTGGCCCAAATGGACTGGGAGCAGATCATTTCAGATAAAACTGTGTCAGAGCAGTGGGAGGAATTCAAGGAGGTAATAGCGAGAATACAGAGCAAATATGTTCCCATAAAGACAAAGGAATGGAGGGACCGAGCCCAGAGAACCCTGGATTTCAAGGGACGTTAAGGTTAGGACCAAGAAAAAAAGAGAAGCTTATGGCAGGTACCGAGGGTTCAATAAGGCAGGGTCGCTAGAGGAGTATAAAAAATGCAGAGGGGAACTTAAAAAGGAAATTAGGAAAGCTAAGAGAGTGCATGAGGGAGCACTGATGAGTAGAATAAAGGAAAACCCAAAGGGTTTTTAAAATATATAAAATGCAAAAGAATAACTCTGGAAATAATGGGGCCAATTAGCGACCATAGAGGTTATCTGGGTGTGGACACAGAAGACGTGGGTACAGTCCTCAATGAATACTTAGTATCAGTCTTCATAAGAGAAAATGATGACACAGGTATAGACATCAGGGTGGAGGACTGTGAAATATTAGAGGAAATTAACATAGAGAGAGGAGGTACTAGCAGGTTTAGCGGCCTTAAAAGTGGATAAATCCGCAGGCCCAGATGAGATGTATCCGAGGCTGTTAAGGGAGGAAAGGGAAGAGATATCAGGGGCTCTGGCAGTAATTTTCAAATCCTCTTTGGCCACAGGTGAGGTGCCAGAGGACTGGAGGACTGCTAACATTATCCTATTATTAAAAAAGGGAGGAAGGGGTAGACCAGGAAATTACAGGCCAGTCAGTCTAACCTCGGTGGTGGAGAAGCTACCAGAACGAATTTTGAGGGACCAAGACTGGCTCTGGCTGGTAAAAGTAGGGAAAATCCCAAGATATTCTATAAGTATATCAATGGGAATAGGATAACCATGGAAAGAGTAGGGCCCATTAGGGGCCAAGGGGGCAATCTATAGGTGGAGCCAGAGGACATTGCGAGGGTGTTGAATGAATACTTCACATCTGTCTTCACCCAAGAGAATGAGGATGAAGGTATTGAAATCGGGGAGAGAGACTGTGAGGTTCTTGAGCAAACTGATATGGGGAGTGACGAGGTATTGGAGGTGTTGGCAGGCTTAAAAGTGGACAAATTTCCAAGTCCAGATGATTTGTGTCCCAAACTGCTGAGGGAGGCAAAGGAGGAGATTGCAGGGGCACTGACCCAAATTTTTAATTCCTCTCTGGCCACGGGGGAGGTGCCAGAGGACTGGAGAACAGCTAATGTGGTTCCGCTATTTAAGAAGGGTTGTAGAGATAAGCCAGGGAACTACAGGCCTGTGAGTCTCACATCAGTGGTAAGGAAACTATTGGAGAAAGTTCTGAAGGAGAGAATCTAACCCCACTTGGAGAGGCAAGGTTTGATCAGGAATAGTCAGCATGGCTTTGTCAGAGGGAGGTCATGCCTAACAAATTTGATTGAATGTTTTGAGGAGGTGACCAGGTGTGTAGATGAGGGGAGTGCAGTTGATGTAGTTTATATGGATTTCAGCAAAGCCTTTGACAAGGCCCCACATGGGAGACTTATAAAGAAGGCAAATGCACATGGGATACAGGGTCATTTGATAAGGTGGATTCAAAATTGGCTTAGTTGTAGGAGACAGAGGGTGATGACAGAAGGATGCTTTAGTGACTGGAAGCCAGTGTCCAGTGGCGTACCACAGGGATCTGTGCTGGGTCCCCTATTATTCTTCATTTATATAAACTACAAAGATGAAGATGTGGGGGGTAGGATTAGTAAGTTTGCTGAAGACACAAAGATTGGCCGGGTGGTTAACAGTGAGGTTGAGTGTCTTGGGTTACAGGAAGATATAGACGGGATGGTCAAATGGGCAGATAAGTGGCAGGTGGAATTTAACCCTGAAAAGTGTGAGGTGATACACTTTGGAAGGAGTAATTTGACAAGCAAGTATTCAATGAACGGCATGACACTAGGAAGTTCTGAGGAACAAAGGGACCTTGGCATGTGTGTCCATAGATCTCTGAAGGCGGAGGGGCATGTTAGTGGGGTGGTGAGAAAGTCATATGAGACACTTGCCTTTATCAATCGAGGCATAGATTACAAAAGTAGGGAGGTCATGTTGGAGTTATATACAACCTTGGTGGAGTCACAGCTGGAGTACTGTGTGCAGTTCTGGTCACCACATTATAGGAAGGATGTGATTGCACTGGAGGGGGTGCAGAGCAGGTTCACCAGGATGTTGCCTGGGATGAAACATTTAAGTTATGAAGAGAGGTTGGATAGACTTGGGTTGTTTTTGTTGGAGCAGAGAAGACTAAGGGGAGACCTGATTGAGGTCTACAAGATTATAAGGGGCATGGACAGGGTGGATAGGGAGCAGCTGTTCCCTTTAGTTGAAGGGTCAGTCACAAGGGGACAAAAGTTCAAGGAGAGGGGCAGGAGGTTTAGGGGGGATGTAAGGAAAAATTCTTTTACCCAGAGGGTGGTGAGGGTCTGGAATGCACTGCCTGGGAGGGTGGTGGAGGCGGGTTGCCTCACATCCTTTAAAAAGTACCTGGTTGAGCGCTTGGCACATCATAACATTCAAGGCTATGGGCCAAGTGCTGGTAAATGGGATTAGGTAGGTAGGTCAGGTGTTTCTCACGTGTCGGTGCAGACTCGATGGGCCGAAGGATCTCTTCTGCACTGTGACATTGTGATTCTCTGTGATTCTGAGACACAGATTAATCAGAGATAGTCAGTATCGATTTGTTAAGGGAAGGTCGTGTTTGACAAATTTGATCGAATTTCTTGAGGATGTAACCAGGAGTGTTGATGAGGGTAATGCATTTGATGTGTCTACATGGACCTTAGCAAGGTTTTTGATAAGGTCCCTCATAGCAGACTGGTCAAGAAAGTAAGAGACCATTGGATCCAAGGCAAAGTAACACATTGGATCCAAAATTGGCTGAGAGGCAGGAAGCAGAGGGTGATGGTATAGGGATGTTTCTGTGACTGGAAGTCTGTTTCCAGTGGGGTTCCACAGGGCTCGGTGCTGGGGCCCTTGCTGTTTGTGGTGTGCATAAATGATTTGGGCTTAAATGTAGTGGGTATGATCAAGAAGTTCGTGGATGACACAAAAATTGGTGGGTGGTAAATAGTGAGGAGGATAGTTGTAAACTGCAGGAGGATATCAATGGACTGGTCAGGTGGGCAGAGCAGTGGCAAATGAAATTCAACCCAGAAAAGTGTGAGGTAATGCACTTGGGGAGGGCTAACAAGGCAAGGGATTACACTCTGAATGGTAGGACCCTGGAACGTGCTGAAGATCAGAAGGACCTTGGTGTGCATACCCATAGATCCCTGAAGGTAGTAGGGCAGGTAGATAAGGTGGTTAAGAAGGCATGTGGGATACTTGCCCTTATTAGCTGAGGCGTATAATACAAGAGCAGGGAGGTTATGCTGGAACTGTATCAAACATTGGTTAGGCCGCAACTGGAGTACTGTATGCAGTTCTGGTCACCACGTTATAGGAAGGATGTGATTGCTCTGGAGAGGGTGCAGAGGAGACTTACCAGGATGCTGCCTGGGCTGGAGGGTCTGACCTATGAGGAAAGATTGGATAGGCCGGGGTTGTTTTCCTTGCAGCAGCGAAGGTTGAGAGGGGACCTGATAGAGGTGTATAAGATTATGAGGGGCATAGATAGGGTGGATAGGAAGGTGCTTTTTCCAAAAGTAGAGGCTTCAATAACCAGGGGGCACAGAATTAAGGTAAGAGGTAAAAGGATAAGAGGGGAGTTGAAGAGAAATTTTTTCACTCAGATGGTGATGGTGGAACTCGCTGCCTGAAAGGGTGCTTGGGTCAGGAACTCTCATAACATTTGAGAAGTATTTAGATATTCACTTGTGCTGCCCTAGCCTCCAGGGCTATGGGTCAAATGCTGAAAAATGGAATTAGTGATCAGATCTTTGTTGATGATGGGCCGAATGGCCTCCTTCTGTGCCATAGACATCTATGAGTCTATGGAGGTGGTTGGAGTCTGGATTAAACCTCCCGAAAGGGTGGTGGAGGCAGGTTTAATCGAGCTATTCAAAAGGGAATTGGATTGCTACCTGAAAGGAAAGAATGCGCAAGGTTACTGGGATAAGACCGGGGCCTGGGACTAGATAGAATGCTCTTTCAGAGAGCCAGTGCAGCCTCCATGGGCTGAATGGCCTCCTTCCGCACTGTAAAGTTTCTGTGATTCTGTTAAGTAGTTAGGGAGGGAAATGATATCTGACCTTTAATGTAAGGGAACTGGAATACAAGAATAAGGAAGTCATGTTGCAATTGAACAAAGAACAAAGAAAAGAACAGCACAGGAACAGGACCTTCAGCCCTCCAAGCCTGCGCCGATCATATTGCCCGTCAACTAAAACATTTTGCACTTCCGGGGTCCGTATCCCTCTATTCCCATCCTATTCATGTATTTGTCAAGCTGCCTCTTAAATACCACTATCGTACCTGCTTCCACCACCTCCTCTGGCAGCGAATTCCAGACACTCACTACCCTCTGCGTAAAAAACTTGCCCCGCACATCTCCTCTATAGTTTTCTCCTCTCATCTTCCATCTATGTCCCCTAGTAAATGACTCTTCCACCCTGGGAAAAAGTTTCTGACTATCTACTCTGTCCACGCCACTCATAATTTTGTAAATTTCTATCAAGTCGCCCCTCAATCTCTGTCGCTGTAGTGAGAACAATCTGAGTTTCTCCAACCTCTCCTCATAGCTAATAACCTCCAGACCAGGCAGCATCCTGGTAAACCTCCTCTGCACCCTGTCCAATGCCTCCATATCCTTCTGGTAATGTGGCGACCAGAATTGCATGCAATATTCTAAGTGTGGCCTAACCAAGGTTCTATACAGCTGCAACATGACTTCCCAGCTTTTATACTCAATACCCCTGCCAATGAAGGCAAACATGCTATACGCCTTCCTGACTACCTTATCCACCTGTGTTGCCACTTTCAGTGACCTGTGGACCTATACACCCAGATCCCTCTGCCC
Organism: Carcharodon carcharias; assembly: GCF_017639515.1. Lineage (NCBI taxonomy): Eukaryota > Metazoa > Chordata > Chondrichthyes > Lamniformes > Lamnidae > Carcharodon > Carcharodon carcharias. Next base: position 122,714,304 of record NC_054482.1, read on the forward strand.
ATCGATGCACTTAAGGGTTCTGTCATTTACCGAATAATTCCTGCCTGAATTAGACCTTCCAAAATGCATTACCTCGCATTTGTCCGGATTCAACTCCATCTGCCATCTCTCTGCCCAAGTCTCCAACCGATCTATATCCTGTTGTATCCTTTGACAATCCTCTTCATGATCTGCAACTCCTCCAACCTTAGTGTCATCTGCAAACTTACTAATTAGTGCAGTTACATTTTCCTCCAAGTCATTAATGTATACTACAACAGCAAAGGTCCCAGCACTGATCCCTGCGGAACTCCGCTAGTCACAGCTCTCCATTCAGAAAAGCACCCTTCCACTGCTATCCTCTGTCTTCTATGACCAAGCCAATTCTGTATCCATCTTGCCAGCTCACCTCTGATCCCGTGCAACTTTACCTTCTGTACCAGTCTGCCATGAGGGACCTTGTCAAAGGCCTTACTGAAATCCATGTATATAACATCCACTGCCCTTCCATCATCGATCATCTTTGTCACTTCCTCAAAAAACTCGAACAAGTTAGTGAGACACGACCTCCCCTTCACAGAACCATGCTGCCTCTCACTAATATGCCCATTTTTTTCCAAATGGTAGTAAATCCTGTCACGAAGAATCTTCTCCAATAATTTCCCTACCACTGACGTAAGGCTCACTGGCCTGTAATTTCCTGGATTATCCCTTCTACCCTTCTTAAACAAGGGAACAACATTGGCCATTATCCAGTCCTCTGGGACATCACCCGTAGCCAGTGAGGATACAAAGATTTCTGTCAAGGCTCCAGCAATCTCCTCCCTTGCCTCCCTCAGTACTCTGGGGTAGATCTCATCTGGCCCTGGGGGCTTATCCACCTTAATATTCTTCAAGACCCCTAACACCTCCTCTTTTTTGATCTCAACATAATCCAGGCTATCTACACACTCTTCCCTAGACAAATCGACCACTGCGTCCTTCTCTTTGGTGAATACTGATAAGTATTCATTTAGTATCTCTCCCATTTCTTCTGGCTCCACATACAGATTCCCACCTCTGTCCCTGAGTGGGCCTACCCTTTCCCTGGCTACCCTCTTGCTTTTTACATATGTATAAAAGACCTTGGGATTTTCCATAATCCTGGTTGCCAGTGACTTTTCACGTCCCCTTTCAGCCCTCCTGACTCCTTGCTTAAGTTTCTTCCTACTTTCTTTATATTCTCCATGGGCTTCATCTGTCCCCAGCCTTTTAGCCCTTACGAATGCTTCCCTTTTCTTTTTGACTAATCTCACAATATCCCTCGTTATCCAAGGTTCCTGAAACTTGCCATGATTATCCTTCATCCTAGCAGGAACATGCTGGTCCTGAATTCTTATCAACTGACATTTGAAAGCCCCCACGTCAGTTGTTGATTTGCCCTCAAACATCCACCTCCAATCTAGATTCCTCAGTTCCTGCCTAATATTGTTATAATTAGCCTTCCCCCAATTAAGCACCTTAACCCGAGGACTCCTGTTATCCTTTTCCACCAGCACCTTGAAACTTACTGAATTATGGTCACTTTTCCCAAAATGCTCCCCTACTTCAACCACCTGGCCGGGTTCATTCCCTAATACCAGGTCCAGTATTGCCCCTTCCCTAGTTGGACTATCTACATATTGTCTCAGGAAGCCCTCCTGGCTTACAAATTCTGCACCATTCAAACCCCTAGCGCTAAGTGATTCCCAGTCAATATAGGTAAAGTTAAAATCACCCACCACAATAACCCTACTGCTTTTACATCTTTCCAAAATCTGCCTACATAACTGTTCCTTAATTTCCTGCCGGCAATTAGGAGGCCTATAGTAAACCCCCAACATTGTGACTGCACCCTTCCTATTCTGGAGCTCTACCCATATTGCCTCGCTGCATGAGCCCGCAGAGGTGTCCTCCTGTTGTACAGCTGTGATATTCCCCTTAACCATCAGTGCAACTCACCCACCTCTTCTACATCCCTCTCTATCCTGCCTGAAACATCTAAATCCTGGAACGTTTATCTGCCAATTCTGTCCATCCTTCAACCAAGTCTCTGTAATAGCAATAACATCATAGTCCCAAGTACTAATCCAAGCTCTGAGCTCATCTGCCTTGCCTGTTATACTTCTTGCATTGAAACAAATGCATTTCAGACCCCCTGTCCCTCTGTGTTCAGTAATTTCTCCCTGCCTGCCCTTCCTCTTAGTCCTACTGGCCATATTCACTGGTTCCCAGTCATTTATTTCACCTGCTGACCTATTGCTTTGGTTCCCAACCCCCTGCCATATTAGTTTAAACCCTCCCAAGTGACACTAGCAAACCTTGCAGCCAGAATATCGGTTCCCCTCCAGTTTCGATGCAACCCGTCGTCCTTGTACAGGTCCCACCTGCCCCGGAAGAGATCCCACTGATCCAGATATCGGAAATCCTCCCTCCTACACCATCTGTTCAGCCACGTGTTTAGCTGCAGTATCTTCCTACTTCTAGCCTCACTGGCACGTGGCACAGGGAGTAATCCTGAGATTACAATCCTAGAGGTCCTGTTTTTTAACTTTCTGCCTAACTCCCTGAACTCCCGCTGCAGGACTCGTCACTCTTCCTGCCTATGTTATTAGAACCAATGTGTACCACGACCTCTGGTTGTTCTCCCTCCCCCTTCAGAATGTCCCGTACCTGATCAGAGACATCCTGGACCCTGGCACCAGGGAGGCAACATACCATCCTGGTGTCTCTTTCACGACCACAGAAGCGCCTATCTGAGTCCCTGACTATAGAGTCCCCTGTGACAATGTCTCTTCTGTGCTTTGACCCCACCACCACACCCCCCCACCCACCCCACCCCAACACCCACCCCCCCCCCCCCCCCCCCCCCACCCCGCCGCTGAACAACAAAGACAGCCGTGGTGCCACTGCTCTGGCTACTGCTGTTGTTTTCCCCTGATAGGCCATCCCCCCCAACAGTATCCAGAACGGTTTACCTGTTAGAGAGGGAGACAGCCACAGGGGATTTCTGTACTGACTATCTGCTCCTTCCAGCGGTCACCCATCTATCTGTCTGTACTTTGGGTGTGACCACGTCTGTAAAACTCCTGTTAATGACGCTTTCCGCCACCTGAATGCTCCTAAGTGCATCCAACAGCTGCTCCAACTGATCCACGTGAGGAGCTGCAATTGGGTACACTTCCTGCAGATGTAGTTGTCCTGGACACTTGAAGCGTCACAGATTTCCCACACCCACAGGTGAAGCACTTCACCCCAGCAACTGCCATTTCTAGAACTATTTAATAAATTAATTTAAATCTAATAACTGCTTATTGACTCCTTATTAACTATATGTTCTCCAGGGCTAGATTTCTACTATAAATGCTAAATTCTAAGAACAGTAATCCCCTGCTTCTGATCTAGATACCCTCTACTTATTAATTAAGTGATTAATTTATTTGGTTTAATTAGTTTAACAATATTTTAGTTTTAAATTCAGTGTAGATTCTCTACCACCCAATCAGGTCACAGATTTACCGTGACGCGACTTTTAATTATTTTTAAGACCCGAGGTAAGGTTTTTATACTCACCTCTCTGGAACTCCGCCCTCCGACTCTGCTCCCTGGAACTAGCAATTGTATAAAGCTTTGGTAAGATCACATCTGGAGAACTGTGTAATTTTGGGTTTTGTACCTAAGGAAGGATACACTTCCCTTGGTGGGGGTGCACAAAAGGTTCACTAGACTGATTCCTGTGATGACATTGATATCTTATGGCCACATTCTATTGTGATTAGAAGAATGAGAATTGAAAATATTGAAACATATAAAATTTTGAGGGTTTGACAACGTAGATGCTAAGAGACTGTTGCCTCTGGCAATAGATTCGAGATGATGACTGTGATCAGGGACAGGAGGATATGACTGCAGGTGAAGCAGGTTTGCAGACCCAGGGGTGAGCATTTGAGGAGCCTCTGCCCCTGCAACCGGTTCTTGCAGGCTGTGTGGATGAGAGCAGGTACTGCAGGGAGGATGAGTGTACTGACCACGGCACCATGGTACAGGGAGTGATTCAAGTGAGTGGAGAATTGGGAGCGTAGCAGTGTTAAGGGACAGTATAATTAGAGGGATAGATACTGTTCTCTGCAGTTGTGAGCGTGAGCCCCAAAGGCTGTGTTGCCTGCCCGGTGCCAGGGTTAAGAACATCTCCTCATGGCTGGAGAGGAACCTGGGAGTGGGAGGGGAGGGATCCCGTTGCTGACTTCCACATTGGTACCAATGACATTGATAGGCCTGGAAAGGAGGTTCTGCTGAAAGAATTTGAACAGTTAGGAGCTAAATTAAAAAGCAGAACCTCCAAGGTACTAATCTCAGGATTACTACCTGAGCCATGGGCAAACTGGCATAGGGTAAATAAAGTCAAAAAGTTAAATGTGTGGCTCAGAGATTGGTGTGGGAAGAATGGATTTCAGTTCATGGGCCACTGACACCAGCACTGGGGTAGAAGGGAGCTCTTCTGCTGGGACAGGTTTCACTTGAACCATGCTGGGACCAATGTCCTGGCGAACCGAATGACTAGGGCTGTAGAGAGGGCTTTAAACTAAATTTGGGGGGGTGGGGTGGTGGTGGTGGTGGTGGGGAGGTTCTGGAAAGGGGATACGAAGGCTACAAATCAAAAATACATGACAGCCTTGCAGGGCAGCTATTTAAGTAACAATACCCAGAGTGTGACAGGAGGGGACAGAGTGTACGAATATAAAAAAAACACAGCAAATAGGGTCAAAAGGGGAAAAACGGTAAAAAGGCAAAGTTAATAGCTCTTTACTTAAATGCAAGTAGTATTCAGAACAAAATAACTGAATTAACAGCACAAATACAGGTTAATGGGTATGATCTTAAAGTCATTATGGAGACATGGTTACTAGGAGATCAAAGCTGGGAACTAAATATTCAGGGGTATGTGACTTTTTGAAAGGACAGGTAGGAAGGAAAGAGTGGTGGGGTAGCTTTGTTCGTACAAGATGAGATAACTATGATAGATGGATAGATCTGAAGATGTAGAATCCTTTGGGTAGAGGTAAAAAAGTAACAAGGGGAAGAAGACACTGGTGGGAGTAGTCGATAGGCCCCTCTGACAGCAGCTCTACTGTAGGACAGAGAATAAATCAGGACATAATGATAGCATGTAAAAAGGCAGTATGTTAATCATGGATGACTTTAAACTTCATGTAGATTGGCAAAATCAAATTGGCAGAGCTAGACACGAACAAGAATTCATAGACTGTATTCTGGACAGTTTCTTAGAACAATATGTTGTGAATCCAACCAGAGGCAGGCTATTTTGGATCTGGTAATGTGTATTGAGGCAGGTTTAACAAATTATCTCAGAGTAAAGGATTCCCTAGGAAACAGTGACCATAATATGGTGGAATTTAGCATTCAGTTTGAGAGTGAGAAACCTAGATCAGAAACAACTGTGTTAAACTTAAATAAGGGTAATTACAAAGGAATGAGGACAGGGTTGGCTGCAGTGGACTGGGAAAGGAGTTTAGCAGAAAAGACAGTTGATGAATAATGGCAGATGTTAAACAAAATCGTTCATGACTCTCAACAAAGATATATCCCAGTGAGGAAGAAGGATTCAAGAAAGGGGCTAAACCAGCCATGGTTAACCGAGGGAGTTAAGAACAGTATCAAATTGAGAGAGAAAACATGTGGCAAAGATTAGTAAGCCAGAGGATTGGGACAGTTTTAAAAACCATCAAATGATGACCAAAAAAAATAAAGAGGGAGAAAATAAACTAACAGACAGTAAGAGCTTCTTTAAATATGTAAAAAGGAAGAGAAAGAGCAAAGTGAACATAGGCCCCTTAGAGAATGAAGCTGGGGAAATACTAATGGGGAACCAAGAAATGGCAGAAGAGTTAAAAAAAATACTTTGCTTTAGCCTTTTGGAGAGTGGAATAGTTGATTCAGAGACTAGAGTCCTGAATCTTAATATAGGAAAGAGGCGCAAGTTGGTTATGAGAGATTTGGAAGCGTTACTTAAAGGGATGACGGTGGATAGACAATGACAAACATTCGAAGAGCACATGGATGAACTGCAACAATTGTTTGTTTATTCCTGTCTGGTACAAAATTAAAACAGGAAAGGTGGCCAAACCATGGCTTACAAGGGAAATTAGAGATAGTATTAGATGCAAGGAAGAGGCATACAAATTGGTCAGAAAAAACAACAGACCTGAGGATCAGGAGCAGTTTAGAATTCAGCAAAGGAGGACCAAGGGATTGATTAAGAAGGCGAAAATAGAGTACGAGAGTAAGCTTGCGGGGAACATAAAAACTGACTGTAAAAGTTTCTATAGGTATGTGAAGAGAAAAAAATTGGTGAAGACAAAAGTAGGTCTCTTACAGTCAGAAACAGGGGAATTTATAATGGGGAACAAAGAAATGGCTGACCAACTAAATACATACTTTGATTCTGACTTCACAAAGGAGGACACTAATAACATATCAGAAATATTGGGGAACACAGGGTTCAGTGAGAGGGAGGAACTGAAAGAAATCAGTATTAGTAGGGAAATGGTGTTGGGCAAATTGATGGGATTGAAGGCCGATAAATCCCCGGGGCCTGATAATCTACATCCCAGAGTACTTAAGGAAGTGGCCCTAGAAATAGTGGATGCATTGGTGGTCATCTTCCGAGATTCTATAGACTCTGGAACAGTTCCTTTAGATTGGAGTGCAGCTAACGTAACCCCACTATTTCAAAAGGGAGGTAGAGAGAAAACAGGGAATTATAGACCAGTTAGCCTGACATCGGTAGTGGGGAAAATTCTAGAGTCCATTATAAAAGGTTTAATAGCTGAGCACTTGGAAAACAGTGGCAGAATCGGACAGAGTCAGCATGGATTTGTGAAAGGGAAATCATGCTTGACAAATCTACTGGAATTTTTCAAGGAGTTGAGTTCAACTAGTAGAGTTGATGAGGGGGAGCTAGTGGATGTGGTTTATTTGGACTTTCAGAAGGCTTTCAACAAAGTCCCACATAAGAGATTAGTGTGTAAAATTAAAGTGGATGGGATTGGGGGTAGTGTATTGAGATGGATAGAAAACTGGTTGGCAGACAGGAAACAAAGGGTAGGAATAAATGGTTCTTTTTCCAAATGGCAGACAGTGACTAGTGGGGTACTGCAGGGATCAGTGCTGGGACCCCAGCTATTCACAATATATATTAATGATTTAGATGAGGGAACTAAATGTAATATCTCCAAATTTGCAGATGACACAAAGCTGGGTGGGAGGGTGAGCTGTGAGGTGGATGCAGAGATGCTTCAGTGTGATTTGGACAAGCTGAGTGAGTGGGCAAATGCATGGCAGATACAGTATAATGTAGCTAAATGTGAGATTATCCACTTTAGTAGCAAAAACAGGAAGGCAGATAATTATCTGAATTGCTATAAATTGAGAGAAGGGAATGTGCAACGAGACTTGGGTGTCCTTGTACTCCAGTCGCTGAAGGTAAGCATGCAGGTGCAGCAGGTGGTAAAGAAGGCAAATGGTATGTTGGCCTTCATAACCAGAGGATTCGAGTACAAGAGCAGGGATGTCTTGCTGCAATTATACAGGACTTTGGTGAGACCACACCTGGAATATTGTGTGCAGTTTTGGTCTCCTTATCTGAGGAAGGATGTACTTGCTATACAGGGAATGTAGCAAAGGTTTACCCAACTGATTCCTGGGATGGCAGGACTGACATATGAGGAGAGATTGAGTCGATTAGGATTATATTCGCTGGAGTTCAGAAGAATGAGGGGGATCTCATAGAAACCTATAAAATTCTAACAGGACTAGACAGGGTAGATGCAGGATGTTCCTGATGGTGGGGGAGTCCAGAACCAGGGGTCACAGTCTGAGGATATGGGGTAGACCATTTAGGATTGAGATGAGGAGAGATTTCTTCACCCAGAGAGTGGTGATCTTGTGGAATTCGTTACCACAGAAAGTGGTTGAGGCCAAAACATTGTATGTTTTCAAGAAGGAGCTAGATATAGCTCTTGGGGTGAAAGGGATCAAAGGGTATGGGGAGAAAGCGAGAGCAGGCTATTGAGCTGGATGATCAGCCATGATCATAATGAATGGTGGAGCAGCCTCGAAGGGCCGAATGGCCTACTCCTGCTCCTAGTTTCTATGTTTCAGTTAGAAGATAGTAATAGCATTCCAAAAATACTAAATAATCAAGGGGCCAAAGGAGGTGGGGGAGGGCGAGAAAATAACTATTACTAGAGAGAAAGTGCTCGGGAAACTAATGGGGTTAAAGGCCAATAAGCCCCCTGGACCATATGGGTTGCGTCCTAGGATATTAAAGGAAGTAGCTACAGAAAAAGTGGATGCACTGGCAGTAATCTTCCAAGAATCCTTAGATTCTGGAAATGTCCCAGAGGATTGGAGAATGGCCAATGTAACACCCTTATTCAAAAAGGGAGGGAGACAAAAAGCAGGTAACTCTAGGCCAGTTAGCTTAACTTCTGTCATTGGGAAAATGTTGGAGTCTATTATAAAGGATGTTATTGCAGAGCATTTAGAAATGCATAATCTAATCAAGCAGAGTCAGCGTGGCTTCATGAAGGGGAAATCATGCCTGACAAATTTATTAGGATTCTTTGAGGAGGTAACAAGCAGGATAGATAAAGGGGAACCAGTAGATGTAATATATTTGGATTTCAAATAGGTGTTTGATAAGGTACCACATATAAGGCTACTTAATAAGATAAGAGCCCATGGTTTTGGGGGTATTATATTAGCATGAATAGAGGATTGGCTAATTAATAGAAGACAGAGAATTGGGATAAAGGGGGCATTTTCAAGATGGTAACCTGTAACTAGTGGAGTGCCACAGGGATCAGTGCTGGGGCCTCAATTATTTACAATATATGTTAATGACTTAGGTGAGGTAAGTGAATGTACTATCACTAAGTTTGCGGGTGACACAAAAATAGGTGGGAAGGCAAGTGATGAGGATGACACAAGGAGTCTACAGAGGGATATAGACAGGTTAAGTGAATGGGAAAAAACTTGGAGATGGAATATAATGTGGGAAAATGTGAGGTTATGCACTTTGGCAGGAAGAATAGAGGAGCTGAATATTATTTAAACGGAGAAAGACTGCAGAAAGCTGCAGCACAGAGGGATTTGGGGGTCCTTAAGCATGAATTCCAAAAAGCTAACATACACGTTCAACAGGTAATAGGGAAGCCAAATGGAATGTTGGCCTTTATTTCAAAGGGAATGGAGTATAAAAATAGGGAAGTCTTGCTAAAACTATACAAGGCACTAATTAGACCACACCTAGAATACTGTGAACTGTTTTGGTCCCCTTATCTAAGGAAAGATATACTGGCATTGGAGGCAGTCCAGAGAAGGTTCACTGGGTTGATCCCGGGGATGGAGGGATTTTCTTATGAGGAGAGGTTGAGTAGGTTGGGTCTGTACTCACTGGAGTTTAGAAGAATGAGAGGCGACCTTATTGAAACATATAAGATTCCTAGAGGCCTTGACAGGGTAGATGCTGAGAGGTTGTTTCCCCTTGTGGAAGAGTCTAGGACCAGAGGGCATAATCTCAGAGTAAGGGAGCGCTCATTTAAAGCAGAGATAAGGAGGAATTTCTTCTGTCAGAGGGTGTTCAATCTGTGGAATTCTTTACTGCAGAGGGCTGTAGAGGCTGGGTCATTAAGTATATTCAAGGCTGAGGTAGACATTTTTAATCAGTAAGTGAATCAAGGGTTATGGGGAAAAGGGAAGAAAGTGGAGTTGAGGATTATCAGATCAGCCATGACCTCGTTGAATGGCAGAGCAGACTCAATGGGCTAAATGGCCTACTTCTGCTCCTACATCTAATGGTCTTATAGAGAGCAAAGGTTATTTAAGACCATGGGATAAAATGAGAAATTTCTTCACTCAGAGAGTAGTGAATCTTTGGAATTCTGTACACCAGAGGGTTGTGGATGATCAGTCATTGAGTATTTTCATGGCTGAAATCAATAGATTTTTGGTCTCAGGAAATCAAGGGATATGGGGAGCGGGTGGGAAAATGGAGTTAAAGTCAAGGATGAGCCATGATCGTACTGAATGAAAGAGCAGACTAGATGGGCCATATGCTCCTGCTCCTATTTCTTATGTTCTTAACCCACTGAGATCTCTATGCTCATCTAATTCTGACCTCTTGTGAATCCCCGATTGTCACTGCTCCACCACTGGTGGCCTTGCCTTCAGTTGTCTTGGTCCTAAGTTCTGGAATTACCTCCCTAAATCTCTCCACTTCTTTCACCTTTTAAGACATTCCTTAAAACCTATCTTTTTAGCCAAACACTTGCCCATCTAATATGGTCTTTTGCTACTCAGTGTCAAAGTTAGCTTTACAGCAATCCTGTGAAGCACCTGGGGACACTTTATTACATTAAAGACACTACAGAAATACTATTCTTGTTCAACCAATCCTGTCCCTGCCACTATAACCTTCCTTCAATCCCATCCCTGTTACTGTAACACTCAACCAATCCAGTCCCTGTCTGTAACCTTCACCCAATCCACTTTTATTACTTTCCAAAGATATACATTTGAGAAAATGTATGTGGCTAAATTGGGACGGGTTTAGTCGCATCAACAGTGAGGAATCATTGCTGTTTTATTTTACTAGTTAACACAGTGAACCTTCATTGAAATCGTATTGGATAGACACAAACAAATCTTATCTCCAGGTTTCTTTAGAACAAACAACTAATGGACAGATTTTACAAGAAGCCTATTTCGACAGAAAGTTATAAACTGAATAACTTGTTAATGTTTTTAATGAGTGTCCAGATCCTTTATTCAGCAGCTGTAACTGAGTATGTTCCTGCACTTTGCACATGTCTGCACTTTGATTTGAATACGTTTATCATTTATTTTTGTGATATCGTTGACTGCTATTCACTGATAGTGAGACTCCATCAATTAGTCGTCATTGCCATTGTCATTGGCAGGATATAGGATTGAGGACCCACAGGCACTGAGCACCACTCGGTCAGTCGCCTGTAGGATCTCCTGCAGCCGCTGGAGGGAGCCACTGAGTTGCTGCACTTTGGGCACACAGAATAAATTGATCAAGGGAATGTGAAGTTTACCATCAATTCTGCAAACTTTCAGTCTCTCGCTATTGTTTGGCTTAAAACAGGCTTTTGCAGGTTTGCCATCCTCAGTTTGCACAGATTTCTTTTCATTCTGGTTGCAATTCTCAGCTTCCTGCCCTTTATCATCACAATGACTGTTGATGAGACGCCTTCTGACACATTCTGCCGCGTAGATCACTTCATTAAGTACAATATCCTGTAAGATTTTCTTATCTTTCAGGCTTGGGTAAACAACTTCATATACCTTGGAAACAAAAGAAGGAAATTTATAAATGGGCACAGAATCTATAGCAGAATTATTCACAGTGTATTTCTATAAAGGCAGTTCTGAGGTTAAGAAAATTACTGTTTCTTCTGAACAGTTGGGTTAATGGAGGATTTCGGAAAGAGATCATGAATGAACAGTGGGAACAGTGTGTGGACTCTTCATTGATCTGAACCTCCCTGTTCTGGAATCCAGGTTGTTCTTGCTCGGGACTGATTAACAGAGCAAAGATAAACAGAATCACAGAATCACACAGTGCAGAAGAGGCCCTTCGGCCCATTATGTCTGCACCAACACGTGAGAAACACCTGACCTACCTACCTAATCCCATTTACCAGCACTTGGTCCATAGCCTTGAATGTTATGACTTGCCAAGTGCTCATTCAGGTACTTTTTAAAGGATGTGAGGCAACCCGCCTCCACCACCCTCCCAGGCAGTGCATTCCACACCGTCACCACCCTCTGGGTAAAAAAGATTTTCCTCACATCATCCCTAAACCTCCTGCTCCTCACCTTGAACTTATGTCCCCTCATGAATAGCCCTTCAACTAAGGGGAACAGCTGCTCCCTATCCACCCTGTCCATGCCCCTCATAATCTTGTACATCTTGATCAGGTCGCCCCTCAGTCTTCTCTGCTCCAACAAAAACAACATCCTGGTGAATCTCCTCTGCACCCCCTCCAGTGCAATCACATCCTTCCTATAATGTGGTGACCAGAACTGTGCACAGTACTCCAGCTGTGGCCTCACCAAGGTTCTATACAACTCCAACATGACCTCCCTACTTTTGTAATCTATGCCTCGATTGATAAAGGCAAGTGTCCCATATGCCTTTTTCACCACCCCACTAACATCTCCCTCCGTCTTCAGAGATCTATGGACACACACGCCAAGGTTCCTTTGTTCCTCAGAACTTCCTAGTGTCATGCCGTTCATTGAATACTTGCTTGTCAAATTACTCCTTCCAAAGTGTATCACCTCACACTTTTCAGGGTTAAATTACATCTGCCACTTATCTGCCCATTTGACCATCCCGTCCATATCTTCCTGTAGCCTAAGACACTCAACCTCACTTTTAACCACCCAGATAATCTTTGTGTCATCTGCAAACTTAGTAATCCTACCCCCCACATAGTCATCTATGTCGTTTATATAAATGACGATTAATAGGGGACCCAGCACAGATCCCTGTGGTACGCCACTGGCTTCCAGTCACTTCCAGTAACAGGTGATTGCCTTGTTAATCAATTCCACATTAATCATTGAACCAGCATCATATTATAAATAAAAATTCTATACAACAAATGATCTGTACAGCTGTCTGAAAGCAACTTTACATGAGGTAGAAAATTTGGAGACTGATTCTCAATAATTTGATTTTTTTAATGAAAACACTCACCAATTTATATAATGTCTCTGAATTTTTAGCCTCCCTGTGAGTTGTTTTTGGAAACTCTCTCAGAAATATCGATATTTGTGTGCAGAATCCAAATTGCTCAGTCCCTGGGAGTCCTTTTCCTACACCAGTGAATTCCACTCTGTAACCATAATAACTTCCTATCTTCAAAGACCTGAAAGTGAAACAAAGTTTCAATTATACTGTGTAAAAGATCTCATTTCGGTTCAGAGTTTAATTTCCAACATTATAATAATTAATGTTTTATGATCCAAGCCTTCACCATAATCTTTATAATGTGCAAAATGCATTTGCGGGGGAGATTCATATCATACGCTGCTGTAAATCCTGTATTCCCTGCTCACTGTCACCTCCCACATGCACCCACTCCACCTCCGCTGTCCCCCATCACCACTGCACCTCTCACACCCACTGCTCACCAGCCCCCACTGCCCCCCAACACCAACTGCCCCCACACCCCATTTACCCCCATGCTCACTGCCTCCAGATACCCACTGCCCCCACAACCTCATCCCCAAACACCCTACACTCCAGCTGCACCCCCCACCACTCATCGCTAACAGGCCTACCCACCAGCTACCACACACCTGCATCCCCCCACACACCCAATGCCCACCCCCAGGCCACATTTTACTACAATAACAGAGACTTGATAAAAGACGCAAGAGGAGAGAGACCAACGAGGATTGAAGAGGCCCAAGAGGGGCAAGACCAGTGACACTTGGAAAGAGGCGCTCGAGGAGAGAGAACAGCGAGACTTGAAGAGGTGTGAAAGGGGAGAGGCCAGTAAGACTTAGAAAGAGATACGAGAGGGGACAGGTTGCGAGAGTTGAAAAGAGGCTGGGTCAAGATTGTGGACCAGCCATATTCTGAAAAGAAATTCAAAGACTGAAGTCACAGGGAAACATAAAATGATTGGTTGTTTGTCTTTCAAAACTCATGTAACTTATTAGTAATGGTAAGTTTTTATGAATAAAGTTTTCTAGCAATAGTAAAGTTTATTGGGAGTAGTAGGGTTTATTAATAATAAATTAATTAAGACAATAAAGATGGCAAGGCAGGCGATGTTTTGCAACTGCAGAATTTGGGATTCCTGAACACTAGTATGATTCAGGCCAAACACATCGGTAAACATAGAAACTAGTAGCAGGAGGAGGCCATTCGGCCCCTCGAGCCTGCTCCACCATTCAATATGATCATGGCCATATTCCCGCTTTCTTTCCATACCCCTCGATGCCCCTAATATCCAAAAAATTATCAATTTCTTTCTTGAATATACTCGGTGACCCGGCCTCCACAGCCTCCTGTGGTAGAGAATTCCACAGGTTGATCACCCTCTGAGTGAAGAAATGTTTCCTCATCTCAGTCCTAAATAGCCTGCCCCGTATCCTGAGACTGTGACCCCTGGTTCTAGTCTCCCCAACCAGGGGAAACATCCTCCCTGCACCCAGTCTGCCTAGCCCTGTTAGAATTTTATACGTTTCAATCAGATTCCCTCTCATTCTTCTAAACTCTAGTGGCCCAGTTGAACCAATCTCTCCTCATACGACAGTCCTACCATCCCTGGTATCAGCCTAGTGAACCTTTGCTGCACTCCCTCTATGGCAAGTATATCCTTTCTTGGGCAGGGAGACTAAAGCTGCACACAATACTCCAGGTGTGGTCTCACCAAGGCCTTGTATAACTGCAGTAAGACATCCTGACTTCTGAACTCAGATCCTCTTGCAATGAAGGCCAACATACCATTTGCCTTCCTAATTGCTTGATGGACCTGCCTGTTTACTTTCATTGACTGGTGTACAAGGACACCCAGATCCCTTTGTACATCCACATTTCCCAAAATATCACCATTTAAATAATACTCTGTCTTTCTCTTTTTCACACTGAAGCGTATAATTTCTCACTTATCCAAGTCATACTGCATCTGCCATGTGTTTGCCCACACACACAACTCACAACCCCACCCAGTTTTCTGTCATCAGCAGATTTGGAAATATTGCATTTGGCTCCCTCATCCAAGTCATTTATGTATATTGTGAATAGCTGGGGTCCAAGTACTGATCCCTGCTGTACACCACTAGTCACCACCTGCCACCCGGAAAAAGACCCATTTACTCCCACTCTCTGTTTCCGGTCCGTCAACCAATTCTCAATCCATGCCAGGATATTACCCCCAATCCCATGCACTTTAATTTTGCCCACTAGCCTCTTATGTGGGACCTTATCTAAAGCCTTCTTGAAATCCAAATATCTATTCTATTAGTTACATCCTCAAAGAATTCCATTAGATCAGTTAAGCATGATTTCCCTTTCCTAAACGGATGCTGGCTTTGTCTAATCCCGTTAACGCTTTCCAAGTGTTCTGTTACCATTTATTTTATAATAGACGCTCGCATTTTCCCCACTACTGATGTAAGGTTAACTGGTCTGTAATTCTCTGTTTTATCTCCCTCCTTTTTTAAATAGTGAGGTTACATTTGCCACCCTCCAATCTGTAGGAACTGCTCCAGAATTCATAGAATTTTGGAAGATGACCACCAATGCATCCAATATTTCCAGGGCCACTTCCTGTAGTAAGTGCCGGCGGCTTGTGGAGCTTTAGCTCAGAGTTATTGAGCTGGAGGCCAAGCTGCAGACACAGCGATGCATCAGGGGGACAGAAAGTTACCTGGACACTTTGTTCCAGAAGACCGTCACAGCCCTTAGGATAGAGTCTTCTGATTTGGTCAGGAACAATGACTGAAAATGAGGTGGGTATGGGGACCCAGAAGTTAGAAGTCGAAGAGACTCAGCACTTGTAATTGTCCAACAGGTTCAAGCTTCTTATAGTCTGTATGGATGAAAGTGAGAACTTCAGGATGGATGAGTAAACTGACATGGCACCATGGTACAGGAAGTCATTCGAGAGAGGGAAGTTAATAGGAATGTAGTGGTGGTTGGGGACAGTATAGTCAGAGGGATAGACACAGTTCTCTGCAGATGAGGTTGGTTGGAGAGGAACGTGCAGTGGGAGGGTGAGAATCCGATTGTCATGGTCCACATGGGTACCAATGACATAGGTAGGATGAGGAAAGAGGTTCTGCCTAGGGACAATGAGCAACTAGGGGCTAAATTAAGAAGCAGAACCTTAAAGGCAATAATCTTTGGATTATTACCTGAGTAACAAGGAATTGCCAGAGGGTAAATAAGAGTAGAGAGACAAATATGTGGCTCAAAGACTGGTGTGGGAAAAGTGGGTTTCGATTCATGGGGCAATAGCACCAGTACTGGGCAAAGTAGCAGTTGTACCTCTGGGACAGTCTTCACCTAAATCATGCTGAGACCAGCATTCTGGGGAGTTGCACAATTAGGGTGGTAGATAGGGCTTTACACTAAATAGTGGGGGAAGGGATCTTGTAAGAGGAGATGTAGTAAATCAAAAGGAAATCAAAAACAGGTAAATGAGCAAGGTAGCGGTTCAGGTAAAAATAATCAGAGTGTGGCCAGAAGGGACAGAGAGTACAAGGATGCAACAGTAGATAAGACCAGAGATTGCAAAAATGGTAAAAAAGACAGAGTTAAATTTTTAGAATTTTTAATTCTTCTATGGTAACAGGGGAGGTGCCAGAGGACTGGAGAACAGCTAATGTGGTTCCGCTATTTAAGAAGGTGTTGTAGGGATAAGCCAGGGAACTACAGGCCAGTGAGTCTCACGTCAGTGGTAGGGAAACTATTGGATAAAATTCTGAAGGAGAGAATCAAACTCCAGTTGGAGAGGCAAGATTTGATCAGGGATAGTCAGCATGGCTTTGTCAGAGGGAGGTCATGCCTAACAAATTTGATTGAATTTTTTGAGGAGGTGACCAGGTGTGTAGATGAGGGTAGTGCAGTTGATGTAGTTTATATGGATTTCAGCAAAGCCACAAGGACCCACATGGGAGACTTACAAAGAAGGCAAATGCACTTGGGATACAGAGTAATTTGATAAGGTGTATACAAAATTGGCTTATTTGTAGGAGACAGAGGGTGATGACAGAAGGATGCTTTAGTGACTGGAAGCCAGTGTCCAGTGGCGTACCACAGGGATCTGTTCTGGGTCCCCTATTATTCGTCATTTATATAAACAACATATATGACTATGTGGGGGGAAGGATTAGTAAGTTTGCGGATGACACAAAGATTGGCCAGGTGGTTAACAGTGAGTTTGAGTGTCTTGGGCTACAGGAAGATATAGACGGGACGGTCAAATGGGCAGATAAGTGGCAGATGGAATTTAACCCTGAAAAGTGTGTGGTGATACACTTTGGAAGGAGTAATTTGATAAGCAAGTATTCAATGAACGGCATGACACTAGGAAGTTCTGAGGAACAAAGGGACTTTGGCGTGTGTGTCCATAGATCTCTGAAGGCAGAGGGGCATATTAGTGGGGTGGTGAAAAAGGCATATGGGACACTTGCCTTTATCAATCGAGGCATAGATTACAAAAGTAGGGAGGTCATGTTGGAGTTGTATAGAACCTTAGTGAGGCCACAGCTGATGTACTTTGTGCAGTTCTGATCACCACGTGTTGGAAGGACGTGATTGCACTGGAGGGGGTGCAGAGGAGAGTCACCAGGATGTTACCTGGGATGAAACATTTATGTTATGAAGAGAGGTTGGATTGACTTGGGTTGCTTTCATTGGAGCAGAGAAGACTGAGGGGTGACCTGATCGAGGTGTACAAGATTATGAGGGGCATGGACAGGGTGGATAGGGAGCAGCTGTTTCCCTTAGTTGAAGGGTCAGTCATGAGGGGGCATAAGTTCAAGGTGAGGGGCAGGAGGTTTAGGGGGGATGTGAGGAAAAACCTTTTTACCCAGAGGGTGGTGAGGGTCTGGAATGCACTGCCTGGGAGGCGGGTTGCCTCACATCCTTTAAAAAGTACCTGGATGAGCACTTGGCACATCATAACATTCAAGGCTATGGGTCAAGTGCTGGTAAATGGGATTAGGTAGGTAGGTCAGGTGTTTCTCACGTGTCGGTGCAGACTCAATGGGCTGAAGGGCCTCTTCTGCACTGTGTGATTCTGTGATGCCTCTGTATTGGAATATGTGTAGCAGTCGTAACAAATTGGCTGAATTGTTGGCACAGTTTGAAATAAATATGTATGACTTGATAGCTTTGACAGGGACATAGTTGCAGGGTTACCAAGGCTAGGACCTGCATATTGAAGGGTATTTGACATTTTAAAGATAGGAAGATAGGAAAAGGTGATGGGGTAACTCTGTTAATTAAGGATGTCATTAGTATAGTAGTGACAGATGACCTTGGCTTGCAAGACCAAGGTGTAGAATCAGTTTGGGGAGGTGATTGCGTAATGGTATTGTCGCTGGACTAATAATCCAGAGACCCAGGGTAATGCTCTGGAGACCCTGATTCAAATCCTGCTACAGCAGATGGTGGAATTTGAATTCAATAAAATCTGGAAATAAAAGTCTAACAATGACCATGAAACCATTGTCGATTGTTGTAAAAACCCATCTGGTTCACTAATGTCCTTTAGGGAAGGAAATCTGTTATCCTTATCTGGTTGGCCTACATGTGACTCCAGACCCACAGCAATGTGGTTGACTCTTATATGCCCTCTGAAATGGTCTAGCAAGCCACTCAGTTGTACCAAACTGCTACAAAGTCACAAAAAAGGAATGAAACTGGACGGGCCACCCAGCATTGACCTAGGCACTGAAAACAACGACGGCAAACTCAGCCCTGTCAACCCTGCAAAGTCCTCCTTAATAACATCTAGGGGCTAGTGCCAAAATTGGGAGAGCTGTCTCACAGACTAGTCAAGCAACAGCCTAACATAGTCATCCTCATGGAATCATACCTTATACATAATGTCCCAGACTCCACCATCACCATCCCTGGGTATGTCCTGTCCCACCGGCAGGACAGACCCAGCAGAGGTGGGGGCACAGTAGTATACAGTCGGGAGGGAGTTGCCCTGGGAGTCCTCAACATCAAATCCGGACCCCATGAAGCCTCATTGCATCAGGTCAAACATGGGCAAGGAAACCTCCTGCTGATTACCACATATCGCCCTCCCTCAGCTGGTGAATCAGTGCTCCTCCATGTTGAGTTTCACTTGGAGGAAGCACAGAGTGTAGCAAAGGCACAGCGTGTACTCTGGGCGGGAGACTTCAATGTCCATCACCAAGAGTGGCTCGGTAGCACCACTACTAACCGAGTTGGCCAAGTCCTAAAGGACAAAGCTGCTAGATTGGGTCTACAGCAAGTGGTGAAGGAACCATCTATCTATGACAGTATTGGTAGGAGTTCCTGACCTCATTACATCCTTGTTTCAAACATGGACAAAAGAGCTGAACTCCCGAGATGAGCTGAGAGTGACTGCCCTTTAAATCAAGGCTACATATGGCTGAGTGTGGCATCAAGGAGCCCTAGCAAAACTGGAATCAATGGGAATCAGGGGGGAAACTCTCCACTGGTTGGAGTCATACCTAGCTCAAAGTAAGGAGGCTGTGGTTGTTGGAGATCAGTCATCTCAGCTCCAGGACATCACTGCAGGAGTTCTACAGGGTAGTGTCCTCAGCCCAACCATCTTCAGCTGCTTCATCAATGACCTTCCTTCCATCATAAGGTCAGAAGTGGGGATGTTCGCTAATGATTGCACAACGTTCAGCACCATTCGCGACTCCTCAGATACTGAAGCAGTCCATGTCCAAATGCAGCAAGACCTGGACAATATCCAAGCTTGGGCTGACAAGTAGCAAGTAACATTTGCGCCAAGCAAGTGCCAGGCAATGACCATCTCCAACAAGAGAGGATTCAACCATCACTCCTTGTCGTACAATGGCATTACCATCACTGAATCCTCCTCGATCAACATCCTGGGGGCTATCATTGACCAGAAACTGAACTGGACTAGCCATATAAATACTGTGGCTACAAGAGCAGGTCAGAGGCTAGAAATCGTGCAACAAATAACTCACCTCCTGACTCCCCAAAGCCTGTTCAGCATCTACAAGGCACAAGTCAGGAGTGTGATGGAATACTCCCCACTTGCGTGGATGAGTGCAGCTCCCGCAACACTCAAGAAGCTTGACACTGTCCAGGACAAAGCAGCCCCGCTTGACTGGCACCACATCCACAAACATTCACTCCCTCCACCACCGACGAACAGTAGCAGTGTGTGTACCATCTACAAGGTGCACTGCAGGAATTCACCAAGGCTTCTTCAACAGCACCTTCCAAACCCAGGACCACTACCATCTAGAAGGACAAGGGCAGCAGATAGATGGGAAAACCACCAGGTGGAAGTTCCCCTCCAAGTCACTCACCATCCTGACTTGGAAATATATCGCCGTTCCTTCACTGTCGCTGGGTCAAAATCCTGGAACTCCCTCCCTAACAGAACTGTGGGTGTACCTACACCACATGGACTGCAGTGGTTCAAGAAGGCAGCTCACCACCACCTTCTCAAGGGCAACAAGGGAAGGGCAATAAATGCTGGCCCAGCCAGCGAAGCCCACATCCTGTGAATGAATTAAAAAAAGAAATAATAAAGTCACTTGTGGGAGTAGTTCATAGGCCCTCTAACAGTCCCTCTACATGGTGGAATAGATTATACAGGAATAAATAAATGGGGCATGTCAGAATGGCATGGCAATAACCATGGGTGACTTTAATCTACATTTAGGCTGGGTGAATCAGATTGGCAAAGGTAGCCTGGAAAATGAGTTCATAGAGTGTATTTGGGACAATTTCTTAGAGAAATATGTTCAGGGAGCAGGCTTTTCTGGACCTGGTAATGAACAATGAGGCAGGGTTAATCAATAAAAGCAAAATATTGCACATGCTGGAAATCTGATACCAAAGCAGAAAATGTTGAAAAACTCCGCAGGCCTTGCAGCATCTGAATCTTCGAAGGAGATTCACCTTGCACTTGAAACATGAACTCTGTTTCTCTCTCCACAGATGCTGCAGACTTACTGCGCCCATAGCCAAGCCATTCCAGTACAGCTGCAACACTGGCATCTGCCTGGCTATGTGGAAAATTGCCCAAGTTTGTCTTGTACACAGAAAACAGGATAAATTCAACTCAGCCAATTACGGCCCCATCAGTCTACTCTCCATCATCAGTAAAGTCATGGAAGGGGTCACTAACAGTGCTTTCAAGCGACACTTGCTTAGCACTAACCTGCTTACTGATGCCCGGTTTGGGTTCTGCCAGGGCCACTCAGCTCCTGACATTCATTACAGCCTTGATTCAAACATGGACAAAACAGCAAACTCCCAAGATGAGGTGAGAGTCACCGCCCTTGACATCAAGGCAGCATTTGACAGTGTGTGGCATCAAGGAGCCCTAGCAAAACTGGAGTCAATGGGAATCAGGGGGAAAACTCTCTGCTGGTTGGAGTCATACCTAGCACAAAGGAAGATGGTTGTGGTTGTTGGAGATCAGTCATCTCAGCTCCAGGACATCACTGCAGGAGTTCCTTAGGGTAGTGTCCTCGGCCCAAACTGCTTCATCAGTGACCTTCCTTCCATCATAATGTCAGAAGTGGGGATGTTCACTGATGATTGCACAATGTTCAGCACCATTTGCGGCTCCTCAGATACTGAAGCAGTTCACGTCCAAATGCAGCAAGACCTGGAAAATATCCAGGCTTGTGCTGACAAGTGGCAAGTGACATTCAAGCGTATCAGGCAATGACCATCTCCAACAAGAGAGAATCCAATTATTGCCCTTTGCCATTCAATTGCATTAGCATCACTGAATCCCCCAATATCAATATCCTGGGGGTTACCATTGACCAGAAACTGAACTGGACTAGCCATATAAATACTGTGGCTGCAAGAGATGGTCAGAGGCAAGAAATATTGTGACAAGTAACTCACTTCCTGACTCCCCACAAGGCACAAGTCTGGAGTGTGATCGAATATTCCCTACTTGCCTGGATGAGTGCAGCTCCCACAACACGCAAGAATCTTGACACCATCCAGGACAAAGCAGCCCACTTGATTGGCACCATATCCACAAACATTCAGTCCCTTCACCGACGTACAGCAGCAGCAGTGTGTACCGCCTACAAGGTGCACTGCAGATAGCACCTTCCAAACCCATGACCACTACCATCTAGAAGTATAAGGGCAGCAGGTACATGGGAACACCACCACCTAGAATTTCCCCTCCAAGTCACTCATCATCCTGACTTGGAAATATATCGCTTTTCCTTCACTGTCACTGGGTCAAAATCCTGGAACTTCCTCCCTAACAGCGCTCTGGGTGTACATACACCACATGGACTGCAGCGGTTCAAGAAGGCAGCTCACCACCACCTTCTCAAGGGCAACTAGGGATGCAATAAATGCTGGCCCAGCAAGCGAAGCCCACATTTCACGAATGAATTTTTAAAAAATCCATAACTCATTGTAAAGGTGCCTCTAGGCAACAGCGATCATAACATGATGGAATTTCATGTTCGTTTTGATCAGTGTTTTAAACCTGAATAAGGGGTATCATAGCAGATCTTTCTAAAGTGAATTGGGAAACTAGGTTAAAGGATAGGATGTAAAGACATCAGAAATAAGAGTAGGAGTAGGCCATTCAGCCCCTCAAGCCTGCCCCCATTCAATAAGATCATGGCTGATCTGCCCCAGGCCTTAATCTCTCTTTCATGCAAGCTCTTCATAGCCCTCAACTCCCCAGTATTTCAAAAATATAACTACCTCCTCCCTAAATACTTTCAGTGATCTAGCCTCCACAACTTTCTGAGGTAGAGAATTCCAGTCATTCACTACCCTCAGAGAAGAAATTTCTTCGCATCTCAGTTTTAAATGAGTGTCCCCTTATTCTGTAACTATGTCCCCTAGTTCAAGATGCCCCACTAGTGGAAGCATCTTCTCAACATCTACCCTGTCAAGCCCCCTCAGAATCTTGTACATTTCAATAAGATCACCCCTCATTCTTCTAAACTATAATGAACAAGGGCCAAATCTGTTTAGCCGTACTTGATAAGTCATCCCCTTCATCCCAGGAATCAGCCTAGTGAATCTCTTTTGAGCTGCCTCCAATGCCAGTATATCCTTTCTTAAATACGGGATCCAAAACTGTACACAGTACTCCAGGTGAAGCCTCACCAACACCCTGTACAGTTGTAGCAAGACTTCCCTATTTTTAAACTCCAACCCCCTAGCAATACAGGCCAAAATTCCATTTGCCTTCTTAATTACTTGCTGCACCTGCATGATAACTTTTTGTGTTTCATGCACTAGAACATCCAGATCCCTCTGTGCTGCACTTTTTTGGGGTCTCTCTCCACTTAAATAATAGTTTGCCTTTTGATATTCCTACCAAAGTGCATGACCTCACACTTTCCTACATTAAACTGCATCTGCCAAGTTTTTGCCCACTCACTCAACCTGTCTATATCCCCTTGCAGATTCCTTATGTCCTCATCACAACATGTCCTCCTGCCTATTTTTATATCATCAGCAAATTTAGATACATTACACTCTGTCCCCTCCTCCAAATCATTAATATAGATAGTAAATAATTGAGGCCTTCGGACTGATCCTTGTGGCACTCCATTAGTTACATCTTTCCAACCTGAAAAAGACCCATTAATCCCAACTCTCAGTCTTCTGTGTGTTAACCAATCCTCAATCCATGCTAATGCATTACCCCCAATACCGTGAGCTCTTATCTTGTGCAATATCCTTTAATGTGGCACCTTATCGAATGCCTTCTGGAAATCCAAATACACCACATCTACCGATTCCCCTTCATCAACTCTGCTTGTTATATCCTCAAAGAACTCTAGCAAATTTGTCAAACATGATTTCCCTTTCACAAAACCATGTTGACTCTGTTTTCCTGCTTTTTGTCTCCCACCCTTCTTTAACAGGGGCATCACATTTACTATCAACAAGGCACAAGTCAGGATTGTGATGGAATACTCCCCACTTGCCTGGATGAGTGCAGCTCCCACAACACTCAAGAAGCTTGACACTGTCCAGGACAAAGCAGCCCGTTTCATTGGCACCACACCCACAAACATTCACTCACTCCACCACCGATGCACAATACACAGTAGATGTGTACCATCTACAAGATTCACTGCAGGAATTCACCAAGGCTCCTTAGACAGCACCTTCCAAACCCATAACCACTACCATCTGGAAGGACAAGGGCAGCAGATATATGGGAACACCACCACGCGGAGGTTTCCCCTTCAAGTCACTCACCATCCTGACTTGGAAATATATCACCATTCCTTCACTGTCACTGGGTCAAAATCCTTGAACTCCCTTCCTAACAGCACTGTGGGTGTACCTACACCACATGGACTGCAGCGGTTCAAGAAGGCAGCTCACCACCACCTTCTCAAGGGCAACTGGTTATGGGCAATAAATGCTGGCCCAGCCAACGAAGCCCACATCCCATGAATGAATTTTTTAAAAATTTAGCAGTTTTCCAATCTGCTGAGACCTTCCTGGAATCCAGTGACTTCTGGAATGTTGCGACCAATCCCTCCACTATGTCTGCAGCCACTTCCTTTAAAATCCTTGGATGCAGACCATCAGGTCCTGGTGACTTGTCTGCCTGTAGTCCATTAGTTTGTCAAATACTTTGTCCCTTGTGATAGAGACTGTTACAAGATCTTTCCTCCCATTAGCTCCTTGCGTATCTGATATCTTTGGAATGTTTATAGTGTCCTCCACCGTGAGGACCAAGGCAAAATATTGATTTAAATTATCTGCCATTTCCCTGTTCCCCATTATCAATTCTCCAGTCGCATCCTCCAAGATCCCACACTCACTTTAGCTACTCTCTTTCTTTATAAATACTTATAGAAACTCTGGCTCCTTGTTTTTCTATTTCTTGCCAATTTGCTTTCATAATCAGTTTGCTCCCCCTTTATTCACTTTTTAGTCATCCAATGCTCATTCCTAAAAAAATTTAAATCCACGGGCCTACCAGTAGTTTTTGCCAATTTGTATGCCTTAGTCTTTGATTGGGTACTCTCCTTGACCTTGTGCAGTTGATGTAGTTTATATGGATTTCAGCAAAGCCTTTGACAAGGTCCCACAGGGGAGACTTATAAAGAAGGCAAAGGCACATGGGATACAGGGTAATTTAATAAGGTGGATTCAAAATTGGCTTAGTTGTAGGAGACAGAGGGTGATGACAGAAGGATGCTTTAGTGACTGGAAGCCCCTGTCCAGTGGCATAGCACAGGGATCTGTGCTGCGTCCCCTATTAATCGTCATTTATATAAACGACATAGATGACGATGTGGGGGGCAAGATTAGTAAGTTTGCAGATGACACAAAGATTGGCCGAGTGGTTAACAGTGAGGTTGAGTGTCTTGGGCTACAGAAAGATATAGATGGGATGGTCAAATGGACAGATAAGTGGCAGATGGAATTTAACCCTGAAAAGTGTGAGGTGATACACTTTGGAAGGAGTAATTTGACAAGGAAGTATTCAATGAATGGCATGACACTAGGAAGTTCTGAGGAACAAAGGGACCTTGGTGTGCGTGTTCATAGATCTCTGAAGGCAGAGGGGCATGTTATTGGGGTGGTGAAAAAGGCATATGGAACACTTAACTTTATCAATCAAGGCATAGATTACAAAAGTAGGGAGGTCATGTTGGAGTTGTATAGAACCTTGGTGAGGCCACAGCTGGAGTGCTGTGTGTAGTTCTGGTTGCCATATTATAGGAAAAGTGTGATTGCACTGGAGGGGGTGCAGAGGAGGTTTACCAGGATGTTGCCTGGGATGAAACATTTAAGTTATGAAGAGAGGTTGGATAGACTTGGGTTGTTTTTGTTGGAGCAGAGAAGACTGAGGGGTGACCTGATCGAGGTGTACAAGATTATGAGGGGCATAGACAGGGTGGATAGGGAGCAGCTGTTTCCCCTTAGTTGAAGGGTCAGTCACAAGGGGACATAAGTTCAAGGTGAGGGGCAGGAGGTTTAGGGGGGATGTGAGGAAAAACTTTTTTACCCAGAGGATGGTGACGGTCTGGAACGCGCTGCCTGGAAGGGTGGTGGAGGCGGGTTGCTTCACATCCTTTAAAAAGTAACTAGATGAGAACTTGGAACATCATAACATTCAAGGCTATGGGCCAAGTGCTGGTAAATGGGATTAGGTAGGTAGGTCAGGTGTTTCTCACATGTTGGTGCAGACCCGATGGGCCGAAGGGCCTCTTCTGCATGTGTGATTCTGTGATGAATTGTTTGCAACATAAATTTCAAAATGTTGCAATGCTAAGACCAAACTCAAAGGGCAGAATTTTCTGCCTATAGGTTGGGCAGGCCCGACCCAATCTCCGACGGGCGGGGAGACGATCCCTACCAGAGAAACAGGCCCCGCCGCCATTTTATGTGGGCAGGCCGATTAAGGCCCGCCCAGCGTGACATCTGGTGGGAAGGGCTATGCGCTCCCTGTGCGGGTGGGGGGGTGTATTCCCTAAAAGCAAGAGTCTGCTCTTTCACGCATGCGCACGATAGAGAGCACATCTAAGTGCAGGCCTCAGGGAGATCGCTTACACGTTGAAAAATATGAAAAATAGAAAAGGAAATTCCTTAACATGTCCCCCTCATGTGACAATGTCACATGAGATGGGGCATGTTCATAATTTACATAATAACTTTATTAAACTTTTTAAATCCCTACATGAATCCTCATCCCACTGGTGGATGAGGTTTCATGTTTTCTCTATTTGCCGCCGGGGCTCCTGGCCGACCCACCAACCTTAAGATTGGACGGGCAGGTCCTTTAATTGTAAAATTGATCCTGTTGATGGCCTCAATTGGCCATTGACAGATCGGCGGGCCCACAGCTGATTTTGCTGTGTCCCCGCCTTCCTGAAAATTTAAATGGGCCAGGATGACATTGGGGGTTCTGCCTGATGTCATCATGTGTCATTTTATGTGTTGGTGAGCGGGCCCCGTCCCCTGCTTGCTGACGGCAAAATACTGCTCCAAGTCTCTTCTCGATTGTTGAATATCTTCTCTGTTGTATATTCAGCTTCCATGAAGAATACCCTATTGATTTTTCAATCCCAGTATCATCTTCTTTTAACAGCCCCAAAGCCTAAAGCACTTGCGTCAATGGCCAACTTGAATTGTTTAGCATAATTGGGTACTGCCAACACTGGTTTTCAATCTATCGAATGACTTCTGACCCTCCAGTGTCCATTGAAATTACTTGTTCTTTTTTCATAGTTCAATCAACAGAGCAACCACTTGATTAAAATGTGGTACAAATTTCCGGCAAAACCCACTCATACCCAGAAATCTCAAATCTTCTTGTTCGTTGTAGGCACTGAGAAGTCCACGATAGCCTTGACTTTCGCATCTCTCGGAGCCACCTTACCATGTCCAATGATATGGCCTAGATATGTAACTTACGCTTTTGCAAATTCACTTTTAGCCAAGCTCATCACCAAATTAGCTTCTTGTAGTCGAGTTAATAATTCTTCCAGTCTTTGAAAAGTCACAGGTGCATTCTTCATATCAAATGGCATGACTTTAAACTGATATAGTCCACTTGACATTACAAAAGCTGAAAGTTGGGAAAGACACATTTAGCTTTACATGATGTATGTATACAAATATCATCTTCTATAAGGCAACAACCTTATAGATTAAATCTTGCAAAGTTATCACAAGTAGAAAAAGAAATTGATTTCATGCTTCAAAATGATATCATTGAGTCTAGTTGCAGTAATTGGAGTTCACCTATTGTACTGGTACCAAAACCGGATGGAACACAAAGACTGTGTGTGGTCCATTGAAAGGTGAATGTGGTGACAAAAGCAGGTTCATATCCCATACCATGGTTGGAGGATTGCATTGAGAAAGTGGGACAACAGAAATTTATCACAAAGATTGACTTGCTAAAGGGATATTGACAGGTACCGTTGTCGGAGAGAGCAAAGGAGATATCAGCTTTTGTAATGTCAAGTGGACTATATCAGTTTAAAGTCATGCCATTTGATATGAAGAATGCACCTGTGACTTTTCAAAGACTGGAAGAATTATTAACTCGACTACAAGAAGCTAATTTGGTGATGAGCTTGGCTAAAAGTGAATTTGCAAAAGCTTAAGTTACATATCTAGGCCATATCATTGGACATGGTAAGGTGGCTCCGAGAGATGCGAAAGTCAAGGCTATCGTGGACTTCTCAGTGCCTACAACGAACAAGAAGATTTGAGATTTCTGGGTATGAGTGGGTTTTGCCGGAAATTTGTACCACATTTTAATCAAGTGGTTGCTCTGTTGATTGAACTATGAAAAAAGAACAAGTAATTTCAATGGACACTGGAGGGTCAGAAGTCATTCGATAGATTGAAAACCAGTGTTGGCAGTACCCAATTATGCTAAACAATTCAAGTTGGCCATTGACGCAAGTGCTTTAGGCTTTGGGGCTGTTAAAAGAAGATGATACTGGGATTGAAAAATCAATAGGGTATTCTTCATGGAAGCTGAATATACAACAGAGAAGATATTCAACAATCGAGAAGAGACTTGGAGCAGTATTTTGCCGTCGGCAAGCAGGGGACGGGGCCCGCTCACCAACACATAAAATGACACATGATGACATCAGGCAGAACCCCCAATGTCATCCTGGCCCATTTAAATTTTCAGGAAGGCGGGGACACAGCAAAATCAGCTGTGGGCCCGCCGATCTGTCAATGGCCAATTGAGGCCATCAACAGGATCAATTTTACAATTAAAGGACCTGCCCGTCCAATCTTAAGGTTGGTGGGTCGGCCAGGAGCCCCGGCAGCAAATAGAGAAAACATGAAACCTCATCCACCAGTGGGATGAGGATTCATGTAGGGATTTAAAAAGTTTAATAAAGTTATTATGTAAATTATGAACATGCCCCATCTCATGTGACATTGTCACATGAGGGGGACATGTTAAGGAATTTCCTTTTCTATTTTTCATATTTTTCAACGTGTAAGCGATCTCCCTGAGGCCTGCACTTAGATGTGCTCTCTATCGTGCGCATGCGTGAAAGAGCAGACTCTTGCTTTTAGGGAATACACCCCCCCACCCGCACAGGGAGCGCACAGCCCTTCCCACCAGATGTCACGCTGGGCGGGCCTTAATCGGCCTGCCCACATAAAATGGCGGCGGGGCCCGTTTCTCTGGTAGGGATCGTCTCCCCGCCCGTCGGAGATTGGGTCGGGCCTGCCTAACCTATAGGCAGAAAATTCTGCCCTTTGAGTTTGGTCTTAGCTTTGCAACATTTTGAAATTTATGTTGCAAACAATTCATCACAGAATCACACATGCAGAAGAGGCCCTTCGGCCCATCGGGTCTGCACCAACATGTGAGAAACACCTGACCTACCTACCTAATCCCATTTACCAGCACTTGGCCCATAGCCTTGAATGTTATGATGTTCCAAGTTCTCATCTAGTTACTTTTTAAAGGATGTGAAGCAACCCGCCTCCACCACCCTTCCAGGCAGCGCGTTCCAGACCGTCACCATCCTCTGGGTAAAAAAGTTTTTCCTCACATCCCCCCTAAACCTCCTGCCCCTCACCTTGAACTTATGCCCCCTTGTGACTGACCCTTCAACTAAGGGGAACAGCTGCTCCCTATCCACCCTGTCCATGCCCCTCTTAATCTTGTACACCTCAATCAGGTCACCCCTCAGTCTTCTCTGCTCCAACGAAGACAACCCAAGTCTATCCAACCTCTCTTCATAACTTAAATGTTTCATCCAAGGCAACACCTTGGTGAATCTCCTCTGCACCCCCTCCAGTGCAATCACATCCTTCCTATAATGTGGCGACCAAAACTGCACACAGTACTCCAGTTGTGGCCTCACCAAGGTTCTATACGACTCCAACATGACCTGCCAATTTTGTAACCTATGCCTCGATTGATAAAGGCAAGTGTCCCACATGCCCTTTTCACCACCACACTGACATGCCCCTCCGCCTTCAGAGATCTATGGACACACACGCCAAGGTCCCTTTGTTCCTCAGAACTTCCTAGTGTCATGCTGTTCATTGAATACTTCCTTGTCAAATTATACCTTCCAAAGTGTATCACCTCACACTTTTCAGCGTTAAATTCCATCTGCCACTTATCTGCCTATTTGACCATCCCATCTATATCTTCCTGTAGCCCAAGACATTAAACCTCACTGTTAACCACCCAGCCAATCTTTGTGTCATCCGCAAATTTACTAATCCTGGACTCTATTATTACAACCATTTAATCTACGTATTATACATACTGCTGGTAGAGAAGATCTATTCACAGATGCGTTATCAAGAATTTGAAGCTTAAAGGAAATTGGGACATTTAAAAAAAACCTAGACACTGAACTGCTCTGATTTCTGTTGATACCAAAGACTTGTGTATATATATTGTTATTGTAATGCATGCATCTGGTAATGTAAGAGTGTAATAAGTATTGGAGATAGTGTGAAATGGGTTATTAAAATGAAGCTGTCTTTTAGAATTATGAAGGTTCCTTTTTCAATAAGGAGGGGGATGTCATGAAGTTATTAATGTAAATAATATTTTGGAAAATATTTTTCTTTTAAAATAGAGGTTTAATCTGCGGTGTGTCCTAATTGGATTAAAGCCAGCTTCTCTGGGTGCTTTGATGTGTACTAGTTTTGATATGTAAGAGAGATAGAATGCATTTGCATTTTGTTGAATAGAGCATTCAAGAAGTTCAATGAAAACTGACACCTTTCTAGCAGCTACCAAGCAATATGTTTATATTACTAATAAAATTGCTACTTTGAAAGGCATTTCACTGTTAAAAGGTGGAGTTCAAAGAGGTTGTTGATACAATGAGAATTTGAATTCAATCAGTGCTGGTAGGTATAACTTCAGTAGTTTTCAGGTGTGCAGGGCAGAGGCAATGTGAGATCAAAAGACAGCTGCAAGCCTCCAACTGGCTCCACAGTGAAAAGAACCTCATTCTGAATTTGTAAGGTGAAAATGCTTTGCCTGGTGTTTGGTTAAGTCTATGTTGCTGTTGCGTTAATGGAGATTAGTTTGGGAATTTGTTAAAAGTTATGATAGTAGCAACTTGTAGCCATGTGTATCTATTTTTTAAACCTGTGTAAATTAATAAAATTCCAGTTAGTTTCATGTAAAACCTCGAGAACTAGTGGTCTGATTCCTGAATTTAGAGTCGCATCTCAAACATAACATTTAAAATTATAGATTATGACAGTTGTTTAAAATTTCCCTCTGGGAATTTTAAATAACTCCATTTTACCAACTGCATCAGTCATAATGGAACCAATAAGAGGGAAAAACATACCTGACCTCATCCTCACCAGCCTACCTGCCGCAGATGCATCTGTCCATAACAGTATCGGTAGGAGTGATCGCTGCACAGTCCTTGTGGGAGACAAAGTCTCATCTTCACATTGAGGATACCCTCCATCGTGCTGTGTGGCACTACCACCGTGCTAAATGGGATAGATTTAGAACAGGTCTAGCAACTCAAGACTGGGCATCCACGAGGCACTGTGGGCCAACAGCAGCAGCAGAACTGTACTTGAAAACAATCTGTAACCTCATGGCCTGGCATATCCCCTACTCTACCAATGCCAACAAGCCAGGGGATCAGCCTTGGTTCAATGATGAGTACAGGAGGTCATGCCAGGAGCAGCACCTAAAACTGAGGTGTCAACCTGCTGAAGCCAAAACACAAGACTACTTGCATGCCAAAAACCATGAATAGCAAGTGATAAACAGAGCTAAGCAATTCCACAACCAACTGATCACATCTAAGCTCTGCAGTCCTGCCACATTAGGTCGTGAATGGTGGTAGACAATTAAACAACTCACTGGAGTTGGAGACTCCAATAACATACCCATCCTCAATGATGGAGGAGTCCAGCACAGCAGTGCAAAAGATAAGGCTGAAGCATTCGCAACAATCTTCAGCCAGAAGTGTCGAGTTGATGATCCATCTCGGCCTCCTCCGGAGGTCCCCAGCATCACAGGTGCCAATGTTGGCCAGGGCTGCAGCTGAACTGCCAGACAAAGGCAAAAGCAACTTTTGACCTGAACTAACCTGAGCTCACTGGCTTGAGCAACTTGTGAAACCTAAGCTCAAGGTCTCAGCTGGCTAGAACCAGTGCTGAAGTAGCTGACTGTCTTGAAGACAAAGGAAATGTGATGAGCCCTTGTTTAAAAAAGGAGGAACGAGATGATACTGCAAGTCTTGGAACAGAGCCAATGGAGAATATGCCACAGATCAGGCAAGCAGGCCTAAACCAACGGGAAGAGAGACAGCACAGCTTGAAGAGATACGATTCAGTATAAGACTGAAAGGACTTCGGGCGTGGAGCAGCGAGACTCCAGAGACCAACCATCGCAGAAGCAGAAGAACCTACGTCAGCAACATAGATATGCAAGAGAGGGAGAACGGAACACCTGGCCAGTGTCAGCTCTCCTTTTCGGGTATTAACTTTTATATCCTGTGGCCACTCAGGGAGTGTCAGAGAAACCTAGTGGTTGTGCGTTTAAATCCGAGTTTTGGGTATAAAACTGTGTAACCTGCTGTAATCTGCATGTCTATATTTAACAAGACGTATAAGCTATATGTAGATGATCTAACGACGTGAATAAAGCGAATTTAGAGTTATGAGAGAATTGACTCTTCTCTGTGTGCTAACCCAATAACCATTACTGGTGATCTCCGGCAACACCAGTCTTCAGCCAATTCGATTCATTCCAGGTGATATCAAGAAACGGCTGAAGGCACTGGATATTGCAAAGGCTATGGGCCCTGTCAATATTCCGGCAATAGTAGTGAAGACTTGTGCCCCGGTACTTGCTGCACCCCTAGTCAAGATGTTCCAGTACAGCTACAACACTGGTATCTACCTGTCTATGTGGAAAATTGGCCAAGTATGTCCTGCACACAAAAAGCAGGTCAAATCTTTCCCAGCCAGTTACCGCCCCCATCAGTCTACTCTCGATTATCTAAAGTAATAGAAGGGGTCATCAACAGTGCTATAAAGTGGCACTTGCTTAGCAATACCCTGCTCACTGACACCCAGTTTGGGTTCCGTCAGGGCCACTCAGCTCCTGACTTCATTGCAGCCTTGGTTCAAACATAGACAAAAGAGCTGACCTCCCAAGGTGAGGTGAGAGTGACTGCCCTTGACATCAATGCCATATTTGATCGAGTGTGGCATCAAGGAGCACAAGCAAACCTGGAGGCAATAGGTATCGGGGGAAACTCTCTGCTGGTTGGTGTCATACCTAACATGAAGGAAAATGGTTGTGGTTGTTGGAGATCAGTCAACTCTGCTCCAGGATATCACTGCAGGAATTCCTCAGGGTCGTGTCCTCGGCCCAACCATCTTCAGCTGCTTCACCAATGACCTTCTTTCCATCATAAGGTCAGAAGTGGGGATGTTCGCTGATGATTGTACAATGTTCAGCACCATTCACGACTCCTCAGACACTGAAGCAGTCCATGTCCAAATGCAGCAAGACCTGGACAGTATCCAGGCTTGGGCTGACAAGTGGCAAGTAATATTCATGCCACACAAGTGTCAGGCAATGACCATCTCCAACAAGAGAGAATCCAGCCATCGCCCCTTGATGTTCAATGGCATTACCATCACTGAATCCCTCGCTATCAACATCCTGGGGGTTACCATTGGACAGAAACTGAACTGGGCTAGCCATATAAATACTGTGGCTACAATAGAAGGTCAGGGGCTAGAAATTGTGTGACAAGTAGGTCACCTCCGGGCTCCCCAAAGCCTGTCCACCATCTACAAGGCACAAGTCAGAGGTTTGATGGAATTCTCCCCACTTGGCTGGATGAGTGCAGCTCCCACAACACTCAAGAAGCTTGACATCATCCAGGACAAAGCATCCCACTTGATTGGCCCCCCTTCCACAAACATTCACTCCCGCCACTACTGACGCACAGTAGCAGCAGTGTGTACCATCTACAAGATGCACTGCGTGAATTCACTCAGGCTCGTTTGACAGCACCTTCCAAACCCATGACCACTACCATCTAGAAGGACAAGGGCAGCAGACACATGGGAACACCGCCAGCTGGAAGTTCCCCTTCAAGTCACTCACCATCTTGACTTGGAAATATATCGCTGTTCCTTCACTGTCGCTGGATCAAAATCTTGGAACTCTCTTACTAACAGCATTGTGGATGTACCTACACTACATGGACTGCAGTGGGTCAAGAAGGCAGCTCACCACCACCCTCTCAAGGGTAACTAGGGACAGGCAATAAACGCTGGCCCAGCCAGGGAAGCCCACATCCCGTGAATGAATAAAAAATAATAATAATTTTTGTTTTAGTGTCGCCTTAATGGAGGTGTAACTGGGAGCTAGATTAATTAGGAGAGTTAGGAGTCATTATAGTGGTAATTTGTAGACCTATGCATGTACTTAAAATCTTTTCTTCTATTAATTGTTTCATTTAGTTTTGTAAAACCCTCTAAATTTCAGTGGATTTATTACTACCGAATTCAAGGCACACATCTCAAAATAAATTACAAGTTTCAGAACAGTTGTGGCAGCTGTTTCAAGTTTCCCTCTGGGATTGAAGCAGCTCGGCATTTGCCATCCGCTGTACCGTAACACAGAGTGAAACATTACAAACATACACCTCCTAACTCAACCACCCACAGAGGACGGAATTTGATGGGGCTCTCGGGAGCAAGTTGAGAGGCAGGGACAGGGAATCTGGAGAGAAGGCAGAGGGCAGATTAACCTGTCACCTTCCCAACACCGTGGAATTCTATCAGCAGTGAGGAAGGTCAAGGATGGCCTTCCCACCTCGGGGCAATTGAAGCCCTTAAGTGGTCCCTAAAAACGGCTGAGGCATGGTTGCCCCCAGTTTTCTGGCCCGCCACCTGGGATTTCAGCACCCCAAGAAAATTCAGCTTGCAGTTGCAGCAAGTGTCTCTTTTTATATATGTTCAAGTGAAACCCAATTAATGCTGTCCACCTGCATATAATTAAACACGACTGATATACAATTAACACACAACATCAGCGAACAGATTGGCTTAGTCTCAGGCTGTTGCCAGGGAGAGCAATTGAGTCGGTAGATGGGGATTGCAGTTCAGGGCAGGGACTGATTCAATGACTTCAGTCTTTCCCATATTTAATTGGAACAAGCTTCTGCTCATCCAGAACAGGAAGATGCCAAATAAACAGTCTGATAGTTTAGCAGTGGAGGAGTCGAGAGAGGTGGAGGTTAGGTAGAGGTATTGTCAGCATACATATGAAAACTAATGCCTTGTTACCTCAGGCAGCATATATGTGGAAAATTGGAGGGGGGAGGGGCGCAAGGATAGATCCTTGGGGGAAACCAGAGGTACTTTAGAAAAAGTGCTAAATAAATGTGAGTTGTTTGTCTGTGCCCTCTGGTTACCGACCCTCCTCCTAGTGGAAACAGTTTTACCTTATCTACCCTATCAAAACCCTGCATAATTGTTAATCTGTTAATTGAATCTCCCCGTAACCATTTCTGCCTTAAAGAGAATAATCCCAGCTTCTCCAGTCTCTCCACAGAACTGGAGCCCTTCCTCCCTGGAAAATTCCAGTAAATCTTTTCTGCCCCCTCTCCCAGGCTTCGATATCTTTTCTAAATTGTGGTGCCCAGAATTCAACACAATACTCCAGCTGGGACCTAAGGGTGATGCATTTTGGGAGGACTAACATGACAAGGGAGTACACAATGAATGGTAGGACCCTAGGAAGCACAGAAGATCAGAGAGACCTTGGTGTACATGTTCATAGATCCCTGAAGGTAGCAGGGCAGATAGATAAGGTGGTCAAGAAGGATATGGGATACTTGTCTTTATTAGCCGAGGCATAGAATATAAGAGCATGGAGGTTATGGGAGCTGTGTAAAACACTAGTTAGGCCACAGCTGGAGTACTGTGTGCAGTTCTTGTCTCCACACTATAGGAAGGATGTGATTGCACTGGAGAGGGTGCAGAGGAGATTCACCAGGATGTTGCCTGGGCTGGAGTGTTTCAGCTAAGAAGAGAGACTGGATAGGCTGGGGTTGTTTTCCTTAGAACAGAGGAGGTTGAGGAGATAAAAACAAAAAACTGCGGATGCTAGAAATCCAAAACAAAAACAGAATTACCTGGAAAAACATCGGGGGAAAAGAAAACAGTTGACATTTCGAGTCCTCAAGACCCTTCAACAGAACTGGTTGAGGAGGGACCTGGTAGAGGTATACAAAAGTATAAGGGGCATAGATAGGAAGAAACTTTTCCCCTAAGAGGAGGTGTCACTAATCAGGGGGCATAGATTTAAGGTGAGTGGCAAGAGGTTTAGAAGGGATTTGAGGGAAATATTTTTCACCCAGAGGGTGTTTGGAACCTGGAACATGCTGCCTGAGGGGGTAATAGAGGCAGGAACCATCACAACATTTAAGAAGTATTTAGATGAACACTTGAAACACCGCAGCATACAGGGCTACGGGCCAAGTGCTGGAAAATGGGATTAGAATAGATAGGGGCTTGATGGCTGGCACGAACACAATGGGTCAAAGGGCCTGTTTCTATGTTGTATAACCCTATGACTCATAACGTCCTTCCTTTTGGAAATTACAGAGGTTCTACCAAAATATTCTAATCCTCCTTAGATATGGAAGCAGTACGCAGGATGAAGGATTGTAAATGCACAACAAAAGCAAAATACTGTGGGTGCTGGAAATCTGAATTATAAACAGAAAATGCTAGAGATACTCAGCAGGTCAAGCAGCATCTGTGGAGAGAAAAACAGAATTAAGGGTTCAGGTCTGTGACCTTTCATGATGACAGAGGGTGGTGCGCAACTGATGTTGTATTTAGGGACTTCCAACAAACATTTGATAAAGAACCAGATGATAGACTTGTTAGCAAAATTAAAACCAATGGGATTAAAGGGGCTGTGGCAGTATGGGAAATGGTGATGGGATAGAAAACAGTAGCGGTGTTAAGTTGATTAAGCTACGTGGAACCATAGAAAAGTTACAGCACAGAAGGAGGCCATTCGTCCCATCTTGTCCATGCCAGCCCAAGGACACCCAGGTGCCCTTTCTAATCCCACCTTCCTGCACCCGGCCCATAGCCCTGCAGCTTACAGCACTTTAGGCGCAGATCCCGGTACTTTTTAAAAGAGTTTAGAGTTTCTGCCTCTACCATCAACTTTGGCAGCGAATTCCAGACACCCACTACCCTCTATGTAAAAAAGTTCTTCGTCATGTCCCCCGATACCTTCTGCCACTGGTCTTGAATCTATGACCCCTGGGAAACAATTTTACCTTTTCCACTCTATCTATACCCCTCATAATTTTGTACACCTCAATCAAGTCACCTCTCAGCCTTCTTTGTTCTAAGGAAAATAACCCCAACCTATCCAATCTCTCTTCGTAGCTACACTTTTCTAACCCTGGCAACATTCTTGTAAACGTCCTCTGCACTCTTTCCAGAGCTATTACGCCCTTCCTGTAATGTGGTGACCAGAACTGCACACAATACTCCAGTTGTGGCCTCACCAGTGTTTTATACAATTCCAACATTATATCCTTACTTTTATATTCTATACCTCTGCCAATGAAGGAGATCATTCCATATGCCTTCTTTACAACCTTGTCTACTTGAACTGCTGCCTTCAGGGACCTGTGTACTTGTATGCCAAGATCTCTCACTTCATCTACCATCTTAGTATATTCCCATTTATTTTGTAATCCCTGTAACTGTTTGACCTCCCTAAATGTATGACCTCACACTTCTCTAAGTTAAAATCCATCTGCCACTTTACCGCCCACTCCACCAACCCATCTATATCGTTTTGGAGATTATGGCTATCCTCTACACTATCCACTACTCGGCCAATCTTTGTGTCATCTGCAAATTTCCCAATCGTGCCCCCCACGTTCACGTCCAAATCGTTAATATATAACACAAACAGCAAGGGTCCCAACACCGAGCCCTGTGGAACACCACTTGAGACAACTTTCCATTTGCAAGGTCATCCATCGATCATTACCCTTTGT
Organism: Carcharodon carcharias; assembly: GCF_017639515.1. NCBI lineage: Eukaryota > Metazoa > Chordata > Chondrichthyes > Lamniformes > Lamnidae > Carcharodon > Carcharodon carcharias. Next base: position 122,752,170 of record NC_054482.1, read on the forward strand.
TTCCTGTTACAAAGCCAACCTTTTATCCAGTTTGCCACATTACCCTGAATCCCATGGGCTTTTACTTTCCTGACCAATCTGTCATGTGGGACATAAAAAGGATCCTGGGCTTTATAAATAAAGACACAAAGTCTCTGAAATTTCAAGCCTTACTTTCCTCAGCAAACTAGAATGCATATCATCCAGACCAAGTGACTTTTTGAGGTACCTTTGCTTCATCTTGTTTTATCCTACCCAATAGTGTCACTGCTTCCTCTTTTACTGCAACATTGGCAGCAGCCTCTTCTCTCATGAAACAGATCCAAGGTCTGTTAATAGTCAATTAATAGCTCAGCCATGCCGTCTGCCTCCACAAGATAGTCTCCTATTTGGTCTTTCATTGCTCCATCCTTTCTTTGACTACCCTTTTAATATTAGCGTGTTTATAAAAGAGTTAATGCTTTCTAGAGCTTTTATGTCAGTTGCTGATTTATTCACATACCCTATCTCTTTGCCCCTCTTATTCCCTTTATAGATTTCCTCTGCAGGTTCTGCCCAACTCTCTACTTTTTAATCGACAATAATAGTCCTCTGCACTTACCAAGTTTGGAATTCTGCTCTGCTCCATTCAAACCTATGGTCCCAGTGCCTGAATTGCATTATTCCTGGAAGTAAGGGATTGAAATCTGCATTTGGAGTTGTAATTACAACAACTGCTGGATTCATGTATCCAAACACCACCTCTGGAAACCTCTCGAGTTCAGGTTGGTCCAGATGTTCTATTCTGAAATAGAAACAGGAAATGAACAAAGTCAGACTAATAGAATTTAGGCTTAACATAAACAGTTAAATTGAGAAATGTATTTTTTATTCCTTCATGGGATGTGAACATTACTATCAAAACCAACATCTGTTGCTCATCCCTAGTTGCCCTTGAGAAGGTGGTGGTGAGTTGCCTTCTTGAACCGCTGCAGTCCATGTGGTGTAGGTACTACACACAGTGCTGTTAGGGAGGGAGTTCCAGAATTTTGACCCAGCGACAGTGAAGGAACGGCGATATATTTCCAAGTCAGGACAGTGAGTGGCTTGGAGGGGAACTTGCAGATGGTGTTCTCATGCATCTGCAGTTCTTGTCCTTCTAGGTGGTAGAGGTTTGAAAGGTGCTGTTGAAGGAGACTGCACGAGTTGCTGTAGTGCATCTTGTAGATGGTGCACACTGTGCTAGTGGTGGGGAGAGTGAATGGTTAAGGTGGTGCTGATCAACTGGACTGCTTTGTGCCGGATTGTTGAGTTTGAGCATTGTTGGAGCTGCCTCCAGGCAAGTGGATAGTGTTTCATCAAATTCCTGATTTGCGCCTGGTCAATGATTGTGAAGCTTTGCACACAAATGTGTCTTTCCATGCTGCACAATGAATACTCCCGTAAAAGCTCCTTCTAAAGTAACGGTTAAACTTGGCAGAGTGATAATAATTACAAAGAGATAATGGGATTTTCCATTAGAAACTATTTAGGAAATGATAGATGCATACCCAGCCTGAGGTCTACCACACAGATATGCTCATTGTGAACTGAAGAAAGACACATGTGGCATATATTGGAAATAATGAGCTTCAATGAACCTGAACACGCACTGGAGTTAATACGGATCAAACTCTGAACTCTGACCACCCCTTTCCAATGGACATGGAATACTTTGGTTGAAGCAAACCAAACAACATAGATTTCACTAGATTCCAGAAACATACTAACTCTCTAACCTCTGCTTTAAATCAAAATCTAAAAAGTAAATGTAAGTAGTTTAGTAATTAGTCATCATCGACAAAGGACCCTCTCTTAGAGAGAGACAACTAGTTAGATATAGTTTGGGAGGCACCACTCAGCAAGCATGGGACAAGGTGAGAAGATAAGCCTCCCTGAACAACCACATGGGGGGGTCGATTAGCTCAGTTGGCTGCAGTGTGATGCAGAATGACGCCAACAGCTCGAGTTCAATCCCATTACCAGCCGAGGGCACAGATTTAAAATAATTGGAAAAATAAGCAATAGAGACATGAGGAGAAACTTGTTCATGCAGCCATTTTGTTGCCCACTCACTTAACCTGTCTAGACTCTTTGCAGCCTCTCTGTATCCTCCCCACAGCTTACCTTCCCACCAAGCTTGGTACCATCAACAAACTGATGCATCATTCTCTGTCTTTTTACCTAAGTCTTGGAGTCATTGAGGTCTACAGCTCAGAAAAAGGCCCTTCAGCCCATCGAGTCTGCACCGGTCAACAAGTACCTAAATTTTCTAATCCCATTTTCCAGCCCATAGTCTTGTATGCCATGGCATCCCAAGTGCACATCAAAATACTTCTTAAATGTTATGAGGGTTTCTGCCTCTACCACCCTTTCAGGCAGTGAGTTCCAGATTCCCACCACCCTCTGGGTGAAAAAATTCTTCCTCACATCTGCTCTAAACCTCCTGCCCCTTACCTTATATCTATGCCCCCTGGTTATTGATCCCTCCACCAAGGGGAAAAGTTCCTTCCTGTCTACCCTGTCTATGCCCCTCATCATTTTATACACCTCAATCATGTCCCCCCCTCAATCTCCTCTGTTCCAGGGAAAATAACCCCAGTCTATCCAATCTCTCCTCACAACTAAAACCCTCCAGCCCAGGCAACATCCTGGTAAATCTCCTCTGCACTCTCTCTAGTGCAATCACATCCTTCTTATAATGCGGATTCCAGAACTGCACCCAATACTCTAGCTGTGGCCTAACCAGCGTTTTATACAGTTCCAGCATAACCTCCTTGCTCTTATATTCTATGCCTTGGATAAAAAAGGCAAGTATTCCATATGCCTTCTTAACCACCTTATCTACCTGTCCTGCTACCTTAAGGGACCTTTGGACATGCACAAGGTCCCTCTGATCCTCGGTACTTCCCAGGGTCCTACCATCCATCGTGTATTCCCATGCCTTGTTTGTTCTGCCCCAGTGCATCGCCTCACACTTATCCGGAGTAAATTCCATTTGCCACTGATCAGCCAATCTGACCAGCCCATCTATATCCTCCTGTAATCTAAGGCTATCTTCCTCACTATTTACCACCCCACCAATTTTCATGTCATCCTCGAGCTTACTGATCAACCCTCCTACATTCAAGTCTAAATCGTTTATATATACCACAAACCAGCAAGGGACCCAACACTGATCCCTGTGGAACCCCACTGGACACAGGCATCCAGGCACAAAAACACCTCTCAACCATCACCCTCTGCTTCCTGCCACTCAGCCAATTCTGGATCCAATTTTTCAAATTGCCTTGGATCCCATGGGCTCTTACCTTCGTTATCAGTCTCCCATGCGGGACATTATCAAAAGCCTTGCTGAAGTCCAAGTAGACTATGTCAAATGCATTGCCCTCATCTACACACCTGGTCACCTCTTCGAAAAATTCAATCAAATTGGCCAGACATGACCTCCCTTTAACAAAACCATGCTGACTGTCCTTGATTAATCCCTGCCTCTCCAAGTGTAGATTAATTCTGTCCCTCAGAATTACTTCCAATAGTTTCCCCACCACTGAGGTTAGACTGTCTGGCCTGTAGTTCCCTGGTTTATCCCTTCCTCCCTTCTTGAATAATGGAGGACATTGGCTGTCCTCCAGTCCTCTGGCACCTCTCCTGTGGCCGGAGAGGTATTGAAAATTATTGCCAGTGCCCCTGCTATCTCCTCCCTTGCCTCACTCAACAACCTGGGATACATTTCATCCAGGCCTGGAGATTTATCTACTTTTAAGCCTGCCAGACCACTTAGAACCTCCTCCCTTTCTCTGCTAATTTATTTAATTATATCACAGTCCTTCTGCCTGATTCCCATACCCACATCGTCAATTTCACTTGCAAACAGCAACACAAAGTATTCTTTTAGAATCCTACCTATGTCTTCCAGCTCCACACACAAATTACCACTATGGTCCTTAATGGGCCCTGCTCTTTCCCAAGTTATCCTCTTATTCTTAATGTACTTGTAAAATAACTGGATTTTCCTTCATTTTACCTGCCAATGATTTTTCATGCCCCCTTTTTGCTCTCCTAATTTTCTTTTTAAGTTCCCCCCTACACATTCTATAATCCTCTAGGGCTTCCGCTGTTTTGAGCCCTTGGTATCTGCCATAAGCCTCCCTTTTTCTCTTTATCTAATCCTGTATATCCCACGACATCCAGGGTTCCCTGGATTTGTTGGTCCCACACTTTGTCTTTACCGGAATATGTTGGCCCTGTACTCTCCCTATTTCCTTCTTGAATGAGTCCCACTGCTCTGATGCAGATTTACCAAAAAGTAGCTGCTCCCAGTCCACTCTGGTCAAATCATATCTGATCTTATTAAAATCGGCCTTCCCCCAATTTAGAACTCTGATTTCAGGCCCATCCTTGTCCTTTTCCATAACAACCATGAATCTAACGGAGTTATGATCACCATCTGCAAAACGCTCCCCCACTGATATCTCTACCACTTGCCCGGCTTCATTTCCTAAAATTAAGTCATTAATGTACATTCTAAATAGCTGATCCTTGCAGCGCTCCGCTTTTCACTGCTTGCCAACTTGAAAAAGCCCCGCTTATGTCCACTGTCTGATTTCTATCCATTAACCAATTATCTACCCATGCTAATGTATTACCCCCAGCACCATGAGCCCTCATCTTCCCAATTAACCTTTCGTGTGGCACCTTATTGAATGCCTTTTGTATATCCAGTATACTACATCTATTGGTTCTCCTTTATCTACCCTACTAATTAAATCCTCAAAAAACTCCAATAAATTTGTCAAACAGGATTTCCCCTTAATTTCACCTTTTTCCTTACTGTCTGAGAATGTGGTGGAGGCAGGTTCATTTGAGTCATTCAAAAGGATTGTTATCTAAAAAAGAAGAATTTGCAGGGCTCCTGGGAGGAAGCATGAGAATGGCATTAGGTGAATTGCTCCTTCAGAAAACCAGCAGACACAATGGGTCAAATGGTTTCCCTTCTATGCTGTAACCATTCTCTGATTCTTTCACAGTTTTAGTCAATGATAAACTAGCAGCAACTACAGTTAATTCGGTTATTAGTTCAAACTGGCTATCTGGTCAGCTTGGGCTGACTTACTTGTATAAAAAGAGTATGAAGTAGCACAGAGGTAAGGTCAACAGAGCAGAGATTTGGCAGAGTATCGAACTTGGGAATTTGGTGACTGAAGGAATCCAGCACAACGAGGGAAGAGGTGCTGTCCTGGTTTTTTATAAGACAAGGAGTGGACTCAGAGAAGGAGCGAGAGACAACAAGACCTGAGAGCTAATAACTGGAGGCATAAATTAGGTGAGCAGGTAGGTGATTGGTTGGTGAGTTTTATGTTTTTCTTTCCCTAAAATGCAGCTGGAGTTTAAAGTACTACTGAAGAGATATAAGTACTGTATTAATTTGATTGTTTAACTAGTTAAACCATTTAATATAACAACAAATAATCACTGAGTGAGTTAATTAAACAAAATAAAATAGAAATGGCAGGGCAGGTGATGTGTCATAGCTCTAGCATGACAGAGCTAATGGACATCAATGTGATCCACAGCAACCACATCTGCAATAAGCGTCTGCAGCTCAACGAGCTTCGGTTCAGAGTTGATGAACTGGAGTTTGATTTTCGAACACTGATGCATCATGGAGGAAGAAAGTTGTCTGGACACTTTGTTCCGGGAAGCAGTCACACCCCTTAGGTTAAGTGCTTCAGGTTTGGCCAGTCAGGGACAGGAGGGTGAGCTGGAATGGTGATTCAGAAGGTAGCAATAAAGGAGACAGAGCCATAGGACTTATTCAACAGATTGAGGCTCTTGCAGCTTGGGCGGACAAGAGCAGGGACTGCAAGAAGGATGAACAAACTGACCATAGCACCATGGTTTGATGGGGTGGTGGGGGGGGGGTGGTGGGGGGTGGTTGGTGAATGGGGAGGGAGGCATGTAGGAGTAAAAAAGAATAAGGAAATAGCAGTAGGATACGGTCTAATAAGGGGGTACATACTGTTCTCTGCAGCCAAGGGTGAGTCTCAAAGCCTGTGTTGCCTGCCTAGTGCCAAAGTGGACAAGTTAAGATTTTCCCACATTATACTCCATCTGCCAAATTTTTGCCCACTCACATAAGTTATTTTTGTCCCTTTTCAGAATCCTTATGACCTCTTCACAACTTACTTTCCTACCTACCTTTGTGTCATTAAAAAATTTAGCAACCATTCCTTCAGTCCCTTCATCCAAGCCATTGGTATAAATTGTAAACAGTCGACGCCCCAGCGCTGATTCCTGTCGTCACATCTCGCCAACCCGAAAATGACTCATTTATGCTTAATCTGTGTTTCCTGTTAGCCAACCAACCCTTTATCCATACTAATATGTTAATCTCTACACCATGAGCTCTAATATTGCATAGTAACCTTTGACATGGCACCTTGTCAAATGCCTTCTGGAAATCTAAGTACAGCACATCCTCAGGTTCCCCTTTATCCATGGTGCTTGTTACTTCCTCAAAGAACTCCAATAAATTAGTCAAACATGCTTTCCCTTTCACAAAACCATGTTGACTCTGCCTGATTGCACTGAGATTTTCTAAGTGCCCCACTATAACCTGCTTAATAATAGATTCCAGCAATTTCCCTATGACAAATTTTAAGCTAATTGGCTTGCAGTTTCATGCTTTTCGTCTCCATCCTTTCTTGAACAGAGGAGTCACAGTCACTATTTCCAATTGAGGGAACTCTGGGGAATTCTGAAAAAATTAAAACCAATGCATCTGCTGTCTCAGCTGCCACCTCTTTTAAGGTTCTGGGATGAAGTCCATCCGGAGCTGGGGACTTGTCTGCTTTTAGTTCTAATATTTTTCTCAGTACCATTCCCCTGGTGATTGTAATTGTTTAAGTTCTTCCCTCCCTTTCACCTCCTGATTCACAATCATCTCTGGGATGTTATTTGTATCCTCCACTGTGAAGACAGATGCAAATTATCGGATAAATTCATCAGCCATTTCCTTATTTTCCATTATTAATTCGCCAGACACTCTCTAGAGGACCAACACTCACTTTACTTACTATTCCTTATCAAATAACAGTAGAAACTCTTACTTAAAGTATTTATATTTCTAGCTAGCTTTCCCTTGTACTCTTAATTTCTCCCACCATGTTAATATTTGAGTCATTCTTTATATTCTGTCCAATCTTCTGACCTGCCACTCATCTTTACAGAATTATATGCTTTTTCTTTCAATTTGATACTATCTTTAACTTCCTTAGATAGCCATAGATGGTGCATCCTTCCAATAGAGTTTTTCTTTCTCACTGCAAAGTATCTTTTCTGACTATTCTGAAATATCTCTGTAAATGCCTGCCACTGCATCTCTACTAACTTATCCCTTAATCTTAGCCAGCTCTGTATTCATGCCCTCACAATTGTCCTTATTTAAGTTTAAAACACTAGTCTCAGGTCCACTCCTCTCTCCCTCAAATTGAATGTTAAATTCTACCATATTATAATCACTGCTGCCTAGATGTGCCTTCACTATGTCATTAATTAATCTTGTCTCATTTCCCATTACCAGATCTAGTACAGCCTGCTCTCTGGTTAGTGCTATGACGTGCTGCTCTAAGTAAATTGTCTTGGTTTCAGCTTCACCAATTGGCTTAGATCCCATTAACACTGGGGCGTTATTGTGAAAGAGTTAATTGGCTTTCTGATTATGACATCATTAGGTTCCAAGAAATGTCCATGTGTCCTGGGGTTGCCATATGAATGAAGAGCTAAGAAGCAAAGGGTAAACAGAGTGCAGCTGAGGTAACTGAGTGAAGACTTGGAGTTTGGAAATAGAGGAAATTGGGGAAGTGGGAATGAGGTGTTCGTTTCCTCTTTGTATCTTTCTCACCCTGTACGAATTGGTTCTCACTCTACTACAGAGAAAGGAGCTAACTGTTTGGTGAGTATCTGGTAAGTGGGCAAGTTCTATTCTATCCCTAATGTTTAAAATAGTATACAAATTGGTGGCAAAGTTAATAAAATATATAAAAAAGCAACATAAATAAGTGATTAATATAATTAAGTAATTTTTAAAACACATTAAGGATGGCAGGACAGGTGAGGTGTTAAAGCTGCAGTATGTGGGAGCCTCTGCGTGTAGCATTCATAACAAAGCTGGTGTGCGATCTCCACAAACACATCCTGCAGGTCTGCGCACGGTTTCCAGGGAGTGTGCACGATGCCTACATCCTGAGTCACTCACAGATCCCTGCAGCCTTCCAGGGTCCACAGGGGCTGCAGGGTTGGCTCCTCAGGACAAGGGCCACCCACAGAGACCGTGGCTGATGACACTCGTGTGGTGGCCTCAGACTGCAGCAGAGCGACGGTATAATGAGGCTCATGCAGCAGCTCACAACTTAGTGGAGCAGAACATCGGGATGCTGAAGATGAGGTTCCAGTGCCTGGACCGGTCTGGTGGAGCCCTGCAATACAGTCCACAGAGGGTGTCACACATCACCATCGTCTGCTGCACTCTTTACAACCTGGTGCTGCAACAGGGAAAGGAGCTGGCTGAGGAGGAGATGGAGGAGCTGTACCTCAGCCCTTCAGGAGCTGGTGCTCAGCATCACCGGTCACAGGTGCCGGTGTGATGGGGGCCAGCCCCATCTTAAAGATGCTGAGAGCACACAGGGAAAATGAGAGAACTCTGTGGTGCCTGCCCACTACATTCTGGCAGCAATGACCAGCACTGCCGAGATGCAGACATCAGTAATGTGTCCAGGGAGTGTGAGGCTGGACCATCACTGTGGTCTGAAGGCTGCACAGACACAGGGAAGAGGCCCTGGACTGAGACACCTGCCTTTATCTTGTGCAGAAAGGTTTCACATCTGAGTGACAAGAACACTGCTCATCAGAACAAGGAGCCACAGGCAGGGAGACAGTCTTAAGAGTTTATTGTCAATAGTGAGTAGTGTGTACAAAGTGATCAACACCTGTGCCCAGGCTGTGCAACTACTTTTACCTAACTTTCCTAAACCCGTTACTACGTCCTGGTACTACCCGGACATCCACAGTGGAGGTCGGGGGGTGAAGGACGTGTTTGTTTTCTTTTTCTATCTTTCTCACCCATAAAAATTGGTTCTTGCTCTACTACAGGGAAAGGAGCTAGCTATTTGGTGAGTATCTGGTAAGTTGGTAAGTTCTATTCTATCCATAAAGTTTAAAATAGTACATAATTTGATGGTAAAGTTAATAAAATATATAAGAAAGCAACATTAAAGAAGTGATTAATATAATTAAGTAATTAAAACACATTAAGGATGTCCGGACATGTGATGTGTCAAGGCTGCAGCATGTGGAGGCTCCTGGATAACACTGTGATCCAGGGCAAACACGTCTGCAGTAAGTGTTTACGGCTCGAAGAACTTCAGCTCAGAGTCACTGAGCTGGAGCCTGAGCTGCAGACACTGCGATACATCAGGGAGGGGGAAAGTATCCTGGATGCTTTTTACCAGGAGGCAGTCATACCACTTAGGATAGGGTCTTCTGATTTGGTCAGTGGCCAGGGACAGGAGGGTGTAACTGCGAGTGAGGCAGGCAAGGGGACCCAGAGGGCAGGAGTGTGAGCCTCTGCAATTATCCAACAGATCTGAGGTTCATTCAGTTTGTTTGGATGAGAGAATGGGCTGCAGGGTAGATGAACAAACTGACCAAGGCCCCGTGGGTACAGGAAGCCATCCAAGTGGGAGAAGCAAAAAGGGATCTAAGGGCCAATATAGTGAGGGGGATTGACACTGTTCTCTGCAGCAAAGGGCGAGAGTCCAGATGGCTTTATTCCCTGGCCAGTGCCAGGGCTCGGTTCATCTGCTCAGGGATAGAGAGGAACGTGCAGTAGGAGGGGTAGGATAAAGTCGTCATGGTCCATGTAGGCACCAACTACATAGGCAGGATGAGGAAGGAGGCACTGCATAGTTAGTATGACGAGCTAAGCACCAAATTAAGAAGCGGAAGCTCAAAGATAATAATTTCTGGGTTATTACCTAAGCCACATGCAAGCTGGTATAGGACAAATAAGATTAGAGAAATGAATGCATGACTCAAAGCTTCACGGAGAAGTAGGTTGTGGATTGTGGGGCACTGGCACCAGTACTGGGGAAAATGGGATCTGTACCATTGGGATGGTCTACATGTGAACCATGCTAGAACTGGTGTCCTCGCGAGCCACCTAACTAGGGAAATAGAGAGGGTTTTAAACCAAATAGTAGGGGCAATGGATCAAATTTGGGAAGATGTGGTAAACCAAAGAAAAGACAAGAGAGACAGGTATTAATATGGGAAATGATATGCAGACTGTGACAGGAAGGGACAGAGAGTACAATTCTAAGAGTAAAATAAGGCTAGATGCTACAAAAATAATAAAAGGACAAAACTAAAGGCTCTGTATCAAAACGCATGTAGCATTCGAAACAAAACGAACTGATCGCGCAAATAGAAATAAATAAGTACGATTTGAGAGGCATTACAGAGAGATGGTTACAGAATAACATAGATTGGTACCTGAACACTAAAGAGAACAGGATATTAAGGAAGGACAGGAAGTTAGGAAAAGGTGGTGGGGAGGCTTTGTAAATTAATGATGCTATTAGCACATTAGGGAGGGACAACCTAATTTCAGGAAACCAGGATGTAGAAGCGGTTTGGGTTGAGATGAGGAATGATAAAGGCAAGAAGTCACTTGTGGCACTGGTGTACAGGCCCCCTAATTTTAACTACACAGTTGGACAGAGTATAAAAGAAAAGATAATGGAAGCTTGCCAGAAAGGTACAGCAATAAAATTGGGGGATTTAAATCTACATATAGACTGGAAAAATCAGATGGGCAAAGGTAGCATTGATGAAGAATTCATAAAATGCTTTTGGGATAGTTTCTTTGAACAGCAGGTTCTGGAGCCAACCAGATAGCAGGCTATGCTAGACCTGGTATTGAGCAACAAAATAAGATTAATTGATAAACTCCTATTAAAGGCACCTCTAGGTGGCAGGGATCATAATATGATTGAATTTTACAATCATTTTGAGGGAGAAACGAGTGCATCCAAGACTAGTATTTTAAACTTAAAGAAGGGCAATTGTAAGAGCATGAAAGCAGAGCCAGCTAAAGTGAACTGGCAAAGGAGGTTAAGGGATAAGTCAATAGAAGTTCAGTGGAAGACATTTAAAGGGATATTTCAGAATACACTAGGTACATTCCACTGAGAAAGAAACATTCCAAGGGGAGGGCCCACCATCCATGGTTAACTAAAAATGCTAAAGACTGTAGCAAACTTAAAGAAAAAGCATATAATTACGCAGACGGGTGGCAGGCCAGAAGATTAGAAAGATTATAAAGAACAGCAAAAAATTCCAAAAGGTTAATAAGGAGGGATAAATTAGGGTATGAGGGAAAGCTAGTTCATAATATAAAGACAGATAGTGAGAGTTCCTATAGATAGCTGAATAAGAAGAGTTAAAGTGAGCGTTGATCCTATAGAGTGCGTCTGGGGAACTGATAGTGGAAAGTAACCAGATGGTGGATGAATTAAACAGGTATTTTGCTTAGGTCTTCACTATAGAGAACACATGTAGCATCCCGGAAATAGCTGTAAATCAGGAAATGAAAGGGAGGGAGGGGAGAATTTACACATTGATGAAGGGGCCATGGTGAGGTATTAAATAAATACTTTGCATCCATATTTACCAAGGAGGTAGATACTACCCAGGCCATAGTGACAGATGAAGAAACTCTATCACTAGAAGGGTTCAAAATTGATAAGGAGGAAGTGTTGAATAGACTGTCAGTATTGAGGTTGACAAGGCACCGGGACCGGATGAGATGCATCCAAGGATATCGAAGGAAGTGAGAGTGGAAATTGCAGGGGCACTGGCCATAATCTTTCAGTCTTCCCTAGACTCAGGGGAGGTGCCAGAGGACTGGTGAATTGCAAACATTAGGCCCTTGTTCAAAAAAGGTTGTAAGGAAAAGCCCAGCAATTACAGACCAGTCAGGTTAACTGCAGTGGTGGGCAAGATTCTAGAAACAATTATTCGGGATAGAATTAGTAGTCACATGGAAAAATATGGGTCAAAAGGCATTTGACATAGTGCCACACAACCAACTTGTGAGAAAAGTTATTGCTCATGGAATAAAAGGGACAGTAGCAATGTGGATATAAGATTGGCTGATAAATAGGAAGCAGGGAGTAATGGTCAATGGATATTTTTTGGGCTGGAGGAAGGTTTGTAGTGGAGTTCCCCAGGAGTCAGTATTGGGACCCTTGATTTTCCTGATAGATATTAATGATCTAGATCATGGTGTACAGGGGACAATATCAAAGTTTCTGGATCATACAAAATTTGGGAGAGTTGTAAACTGCAAGGAGGACAGTGTAGAACTTCAAAGGACATAGACAAGTTGGTGGAGTGGGCAGATAGGTGGCAGGTGAAGTTCAATACGAAAAAGTGTAAGGTGATGCATTTTGGTAGGAAGAACATGGATAGACAATACAAAACAATTTTGAAGGTGGTGCAGGAGCAGAAAGACCTGATGTATATGTGTATAGGTCATTGAAGGTGGCAGGACAGTTGGAGAGAGCAGTTAATAAAGCATATAGTATCCTGGGCTTTATTAATAGAGACATAGAGTACAAGAGCAGGAAGGTTATGCTGAATTTATATATGACACTCATTAGACCTCAGCTGAAGTATTGTGTACAGTTCTGGGTGCCACATTTATAGACTCAGATGTTTACAGCACAGAAGGAGGCCATTCAGCATGTTATGTCCGTGTTGGTCAACAAAGATCTGACTGCACAAATTCCATTTTCCAGCGCTTGGCCCATAGCCCTGAAGGCTTTGGCAACACAAGTGAATATCTAAATACTTCTTAAATGTTATGAGAGTTGCTGACTCAATCACCCTTTCAGACAGTGAGTTCCAGACTCCCAGCACCCTCTGCATGAAAGATTCTCACCTCAACTCCCCTTTTAGCCTTCTACCTCTTACCGTAAACCTACGCCCCCTGGCTATTGACCATTTGAAAAACGGAAAAAGTGCCTCCTATCCACCCTGTCCATGCTCCTCATAATCTTGTACACCTCGATCAGGTCGCCCCTCAGTCTTCTCTGCTCCAACAAAAACAACCCAAGTCTATCCAAACTCTCCTCATAACTTAAATGTTTCATCCCAGGCAACATCCTGGTGAATCTCCTCTGCACCCCGTCCAGTGCAATCACATCCTTCCTATAATGTGGTGACCAGAACTGCACACAGTACTCCAGCTGTGGCCTCACCAAAATTCTATACAATTCTAACATGACCTCCCTACTTTTGTAATCTATGCCTCAATTGCTAAAGGCAAGTGTCCCATATGGCTTTTTCACCACCCCACTAACATGCCCCTCTGCCTTCGGAGATCTATGGACGCATACACCAAGGTCCCTTTGTTCCTCAGAACTTCCTAGTGTCATGCCGTTCAATGAATACTTCCTTGTCAAATTACTCCTTCCAAAGTGTATCACCTCACACTTTTCAGGGTTAAATTACATCTGCCACTTATCTGCCCATTTGACCATCCCGTCTATATCTTCCTGTAGCCCAAGACACTCAACCTCACTGTTAACCACCCAGCCAATCTTTGCGTCATCCGCAAACTTACTAATCCTACACTCCACATAGTTATCTATGTCGTTTATATAAATGATAAATAATAGGGGACCCAGCACAGATCCCTGTGATACGCCACTGGACACTGGCTTCCAGTCACTAAAGCATGCTTCTGTCATCACCCTCTGCCTCCTACAACTAAGCCAATTTTGAATCCACCTTATCAAATTACCCTGTATCCCATGTGCCTTTGCCTCCTTTATAAGTCTCCCATATGAGACCTTGTCAAAGGCTTTGCTGAAATCCATATAAACAACATTAACTGCTCTACCCTCATCCACACATCTCGTCACCTCCTCAAAAAATTCAATCAAATTTGTTAGGCATGACCTCCCTCTGACAAAGTCATTCTGACTATTCCTGATCAAACTTTGCCTCTCCAAGTGGAGATAGATACTCTCCTTCAGAACTTTCTCCAATAGTTTCCTTACCACTGACGTGGGACTCACTGGCCTGTAATTCCATGGCTTATCTCTACAACCCTTCTTAAATAGCGGAACCACATTAGCTGTTCTCCAGTCCTTTGGCACCTCCCCCGTGGCCAAAGAGGAAATAAAAATTTGGGTCAGAACCCCTGCGATCTCCTCCCTTGCCTCTCTCAGCAGTCTGGGACACAAATCATCCAGATCTGGAGATTTGTCCACTTTTAAGCCTGCCAACACCTCCAATACCTTGTCACTCTCTATATCAATTTGCTTAAGAACCTCACAGTCTCTCTCATTTATTGGGAGGGGAATTGATTATAGAAGTAGGGAGGTTATGCTTTAGTTGTACAGACATTGATGGGATCACATCTGGAGTATTGTGTATAGTACTGGTCTCCACATTTAAAGAAAGGTGCAAATGCATTAGGAGCAATTCAGAAAAGGTTTATTAGTCTAATACCAGGAATGGGCAGGTTGAGTTATGAGGAAAGGCTGGAGAGGTTATCCACTGCAATTTAGATAAAGAGGTGACTTAATTGAAAACTTTAAGAGCTTGAGGTGTGTTTAAGTTTTTTTTCATTTGTTAATAAATGTTTTAATTCAATACTTAAAATCTTAAATTGGCAGTGGACTCTTTACTTCTGACTTCAGGGCACATACCTTTGTATAATAAAAATACAAATTGCTAATCATTGTGATAGCTTGGCCAAGTTTTTCTTTGGGTTTGGTCAGTCCGGCAATTACCACCTGCTATATCATAATGCTATTTGTCTTTGCTTTCGAGTCAATAAAATATAATACCACTCCCTTCTATTTACTTATTGAATTCCTGCAAGATGCACACATGTTTCTTGTTACCTCTGACTCCCCTTTGATATTCATATAAATTCTCAACTTATCTAAAAATGCAAGTGTTAGATCTAACCTATTTACTTGTACCTCAAACCTCACACCTCTGTCCTTTTCATGTTTCAACCTCCCCAAACAACTTGTCGCATATTAATCTCAGCCCAGCTTAATCATATCATACACACACGCTCACAGATACACATAGCCTTTTCCACAGAATAACACAATATTCTCCCAAAAAACTTTGAAAAACATCCGTTTCTCACAAAATAAATACTTACAATTCAATGCACGAAACAAAGTCACAATCCAACATACGAGAGTCCTTCACAGTTGCTGATCCATGGTACAACCTCACTGTTAACATGGAAGCCCTGGGCTGCAGATACTCGCATGGAAGGGGAGAAAGGCGATACCTGCCAGGTACACAAATACAAGGTGAATCGCAGTTATTCATGTTTCAGGAGCACAACAATATTGGTGCAGCAAAAGTGAAAGATAACATCCCATTTTTAAACAAATAAGTTTCTTCTGCTATTACAAATGAATCTTTTTTTTAACCCCAGAGAGCTGTAGATGCTTAATGTATATTCAAGACAGAGCTCAATAGAAACCAGGCCAGGAATTTTTAAATGAGTCAGCGCCAAGATGAGAGGCAATTTGCCATCACCAGCCTGCGTGGCAGTTCCTGCTACTATCCCAACCGCGGATGCTAGAAATCCAAAACAAAAACAAAAATACCTGGATAAACTCAGCAGGTCTGGCAGCATCTGTGGAGAGGAACACAGTTAACGTTTCGAGTCCGAATGACCCTTCAACAGAACTGTTCTGTTGAAGGGTCATTCGGACTCGAAACATTAACTGTGTTCCTCTCTGCAGATGCTGCCAGACCTGCTGAGTTTTTCCAGGTATTTTTGTTTTTATCCCAACCACGAGTTATTTTCAATGAAGGCAGCTCGGGTCAGGTTGGCTGTTCCCACTTCCCAGTCGGCAGTCAATTAAGACCAATTATCGGTAATTACGGAGTCTCTTAAGGCCCTCTGCTCCTGAGCTGAATGGAATTACCAATCGAGGATGTGGGCAGCCCACATTGGCATGGATCACGTGGTGGGCTCAGGAGGGAGGGGCCACAATAAATCATGGGAGAGACCCATCCCAACAGGATTCATAACAGCTGCAGGATCACAGCTGTGGCTACTAGCCATCAGCTTGACAGCCAGGCTGCCTGTGGTTTTTTAAAAAATAAAACCAACTTATCTTCACTTCTCTTTCTCCATGTTCACATCATTGACAGTAGGGCTGCCAATGTCTGAGTGCTGGAGGGTCTCCATCAGCCCTCCAGCATCAGGAGCCTGCCCACCATAACTAATTGGTCAATAAGCCCTGTCCTTGCCATTAATTGGCCCGGTCCTTTAAAAATCTGGGTGGGTGTGTTAATTATTTGCCATGCAAGGTCTGGACCTGGATATGACAGATTCACAAAATTTTAACAGCACAGGAGGAGGCCTTTGGGTCCATTGTGTCTGCACCGGCTCTCCAATGAACTGGGGGCCGGGTCCCCAACCCAGAATTGGAAATTCCTTGGACTGTTAAGTGAATCAGGGAAAATGGGGACAGTGAGGGAAAGTGGAGTTGAAGTAGATCAGCCATGATCCTGCTGAATGGAAGCGCAGGCTCAAGGAGAGCTCCTATTTCTTATGAAGAAAGAAAATTAATGTTGAGCAGCACCACCAGTGTAAAAATCTGAAGGAAATGTAAAGGAATTTAGGAGCTAAGGGAAGTAGGCTTCCCTAAAGTACTCTCAGCAGGAAGTCTGGACCCTAAAGCAACTGTTGTTATGATCTCTGTAGACACCAATAACTTTTCAAGATAAATTTGAACTTGTGGTTAACAGCTGAAAGAATGACATATTAAGGCTTCACATTTTCAAACTTCTACTGTAACAAATGACTAAAAATCTATTGACTAACCACTATTTTCTTTACAGGCAACTTGTACTTTAAACTATGGAAATAAACTGTTCCTTGTTACTTATCACACATTCACACTCTTCATGGAATTACAGTTCTTATCGCAAACAGTTCACTAGTGCTCCCACCTTCCAATAGGTCACTTCCTTTTTACTTTCCCAAACAGCTAGCTTCTAACCTCAGGACTCTCTCTCACTGTGAGAGTTACACTGCAGATTTCTTCCTTGAGCTCCAAATTGGGCAAATCATCCATCTTCCTTCCACTTCTTACAAACTTGGTCTTCAATCTTGAATGTGAGCTCCCACCCACATTCTGTATTGTGAACAATAAAGTCGCCATTTTCTCTGCTTAACCTGGCTGCTTCTACCTTTTGCTCTTTTCACCTCTCAGCTGGCTGCAGACCCCACAAGACAAAAACGGCAACTGCTGTCTGTGATATTTCTAGGTTTATAGGGAAACTTGAGCCCAAAATGGCTTCCTCTACTCTCTGCCCCTTGGCAATGGGAAACAAATTAGCTTTGTATCTAAGTAGGAATGCTAATCCTTGATCCCAACTTCCTTTCATCTTAGAAGTAAATGGATAGTTTACAGTATAACTGTTTACAACTTGATACCTATAACACCTTTCTGGGGCTTTGGGAGACACGGGGACTGCTCATTGTAGACTTAGAAACTGCTGTTACTGTCTCTAAGCATAAATACCTTGCATTTCCCTCTCAATAAACAATCTGAGTTTCCTCTGATCTCTAACAATTAAACCTTCCAGACTTATCATCTGGCAACCTGCAGCACAGGTCACATGAGACCTGTCATTACCCTATATTTAAAGCTACAGTCCCAAAATATAGTAATCTTAAGAACCAAAAGATACATCCTAAAGCATAATAATCTTATAAATCTCACAATCGTAACAGTTACCTATCTGAAATATTCAAATAATAAATTAATATATATGAAGGTGGTTGGGTCAGAGCGAGGTCCTTTTCATCATTCTGACACAATACTCATTACTTACCACTACCTACAAAGTTGCTTACTGAATAAATCATTCACTAAAATTAAAACATCCACCCCTTTAAATAACTTGCACAGTTCAATTTTAAGAAGTTATATAAATCATTTTCCAAATAGGTCAAAGGTAATTAACAGAATAACTATCGTATCATAGAATCACAGGATTGTTACAGTGCAAAAGGAGGCCATTTAGCCCATTATGTCTGTACTAGCTCTCTGTTGTTGGAAACTTTAGATCAGCATTTATCAAAAAGACATTACATTTTTTCCTTCAGCAGTTCCAAGTCTGTATCCACTCCAATAAGAACTTCAATGCAGCTGCAGAATTTTAAGCGTGACAGCAGTGTGCATTCAGCACATCCCAAATCTGCTACCTGAAAATAAATAACCAGTTTATACATTAACTTCCCATAACTGGAATTTTACGAAACAAGCAAACTGTTAGATCAATCATTTCACCCAAATACCCTAAAAAGACAACACTAGTTCTCCTGTCATAGTTATTTTGCTACATTAGAGGTACTATATGAATGCAAGAAGTTGTTACAGATGCAATATAAATATAGGTTGTTATATCTGAATTTGCCCCAGGACCTGTCTATATATGTCTCTCTCAATTGTTACACACTGGAAGAGGGATATAAGGTTTGCATCTTCTTGCCGCTTGCCCACCTTTCAATGGTTTCAAAGGAACAGCTGTTACTCACTTCCTGAATACTTGCTTCTGGACAGCAAAGTATCAGTGAAAACAGGGACCGGCATAAAAACTATAACAGATCTGAAAATGGACCAATCTCATGGACCTCATTAATAAAAAGGTGGGCATCCTCTAAAGGGCTTTATCATTCCAAGCGCCTCAGTTCTTACACAGGTTAGTAGCTAAAATACAGATCCCATCCTACGTGCAGAGAATCTCTAAATGAAAACATTTGGAAACAGAATTCAGTCATATAGCCTAGAAGCTGAAAAGTTCAAACCTAATTCCATTAAATCAGCTCAGGTTAGCCAAGGCAGCATTCAGGAAAGAGCAGGGGAGTGAGATTAATTGCATAGCCACCACAAGGGCTGAATGGTCTCCTTCTGTGCTGCATCTATGATACGTCAAAGCAAGAAATGAAGAAACAGCTTCCACTCTTCAATCACACCTTAGGAATTCTGTTTGAAAACACAGATGCATTGTGGATCAGTCTTAGTCATAAACTCTTTTGAGAGTCAAATAGCCAAAAATAGGCACGGCTTCTGTCACGGACAGAGTTTGTGTGTTTCCTTTTCCTGCCCATGATCAGTATGTTTGAATGTAAGAGGTAAATGTTTTCTTACCCTCAGAGTTAGTGCCCCAACTAAATAATTCCAGAAGCAAGCTTTCTGTAGTTTAAAAATAAAGATTATTTATTATCACACACACACACAAATTTAATGCAAAGTTTCACTCATTCATCTCACTCACACTTTTACACACATGATTCCTGCAATGAAGAACTGTAGCTATGAGGATAGATTAGAAAGGTTGGAGCTCTTTTCCTTGGAGAAAAAGCAGCTGATAGAGGTATTAAAGATCCTGAGGTGTATGGACAGGGTAAATACTGAGAAACTGTTCCCACTCAAGCGAACATCAAGAACTAGACGGCACAGATTCAAAATTGTTGGCAAAAGGAATAAATTTGGTGAGGAATTTTTTTTCACTCAGAAGGTGGTTGGAGTCTGGAACAAACTTCCATTGCTTAATACTGAGGTAGAAGCTAAAAAGCAAAAGTATAGAGTAGTACTGTAAAAGTATAATTAGTCAAGAAACAAAGTTCCTAGCTAGCATAAATAAGGCCCTGAGCTAGCATATTTTGTTTTAAGGGAGTAACTAGCTAAATTGAGAGGGACATCACGACAGGAGATCTCAGACCCATGATATGCTTCTCCTGCAGGATGTGGGAAATGAGGGATGCTTCCTGTTGACCATGTGTGCAGAAGGTGTGTCCAAATGCAGCTTTTAGCTAACCGGATTTCGGAGCTGGAGCTGCGGGTGGACTCATTGTGGAGCATCTGCGATGCTGAGCAAGTCATGCATAGCATGTTTAGCGAGGTGGGCACACCGCAGGTGAAGATTACACAGGCAGAAAGGGAATGGGTGACCATCAAGAACAGTAAAAGACTCAGGAAGGTAGTGCAGGACTCCCCTGTGGTCATCCCCCTCTCTAACAGATATACTGCTTTGAAAATTGTTGGGGGGATGGCCTCTCAGGGGAAAGCAGTAACAGCCAAGTTCACAGCACCATGGGTGGCTCTGCTGCTCAGCGGGGTGGGAGGAAAACAAGTGGCGGGGCCATAGTGATAGGGAATTCAATAATTAGGGGCACAGACAGATGCTTCTGTGGCCGCAAACGTGAATCAAGGATGGTATGTTGCCTCCCTGGTGCCAGGGTCCAAGATGTCATGGAGTGGCTGCAGGACATTCTGGGGAGGGAAGGTAAGCAGCCAGTGGTCGTGACACACATTGGTACCAACGACATAGGTAAACTAAGGGATGAGGACCTGCAAGCTCAGTACAGGGAGTTAGGAGATAAATTAAAATGCAGGACCTCAAATGCAGTAATCTCAGGATTACTCCCAGTTCCATGTGCTAGCGAGAGCAGGAATAAGAGGATAGACCAAATGAACATGTGGCTGGAGAGATGGTGTAGCTGGGAGGGATTCAGATTCTTGAGACACTGGGACCGGTTCTAGGGAAGGTGGGACCTGTACAAACCAGACGGGCTGCACCCAGGCAGAGCTGAGACCAGTGTCCTTGCGGGGGCTTTTGCTAGTTCTATTGGGGAGTATTTAAACTAGTGTGGCAGGGGGATGGGATTCCAGGAAAAGGATCAGACAGGTCAGGTTCAGATCAGAAAAATGGAGGTAGAACACTAGCTAGGGATGTTGTGATAGACATGGAGTTACAGGAGAAGCAAAGTTTAAAAAGTGTCCAGCAAGGGAAATTGATGGGGTGAAACTGTTTATACTTCAATGCAAGGAGTATTACAAACAAGGTAGATGAGTTAAGGGCTCAGGTAGACACATGGCAGCAGAATGTCATTGCTATAACAGAGACCTGGCTAAAGGAGGGACAAAACTGGCAGCTTAATATCCCTGGTCTTCAGACACGATAGAGTAGGAGATAAAAAAGGAGGGGGGGCGCTGTAGCACTAATGGTAAAAGAATCAATTCCAGATGTGAGAAGGGATGATATACTAAATGTGTCAACAAACGAGGCTTTATGGATTGAGCTTAGAAATAAAGAAGGGGCAGTCTTGGGGAACAAAGAAGGGCAAAGTGGGTGAAGTGACAGTTGGTGACCATATCGGGGACAGTGATCACAATTCAGTTAGGTTTAGCATTACCATGGAAAAGTACAGAGATAAGGCAGGAGTAAAAGTCGTGAACTGGGGGAAGGCAAGTTTTGCAGAAATGAGAAGGGACTTGGCTGAGGTGGACTGGACAGCACTGCTGGAGGATAAAACAGTGGGAAACCAGTGGGGAGCACTAAAAAGCAAGATCCTAATTGTACAAAGTAGACATGTCCCCTACAAAAATAAGAGTGGTGCTGCCAAATCTAGACTCCCCTGGTTGTCTAGAGGAATACAGGGGAAGATCAGACAGAAAAAGAAAGTGTACGATAGGCACAAAGAACTAAGCACTGCAGATAGCCTAGACGAATATAGGAAGTGCAGGGACAAAGTAAAAAACGAAATAAGGAAATCAAAGAGAGGGCATTAAAAAAGATTAGCAAGTAAAGTTAAAGATAACCCAAACATATTTTACCAATATATTAATGCTAAAAGGTTAAATAAGGAAAAAGTGGGACCTATCAGATGAAGATGGAAACTTGTGTGTAGATGCAGAAGCTGTGGGAAGGGTTTTGAATGAATATTTTGTCTCCATGTTTACAAAGGAAAGGGAGGATGTAGATATAGTAGTCCAGGAGGAACACTGCGAGATATTGGACGGGATAGTCATAAAGAGAGAGGAACTACTTGAAGGGTCGAAATCCTTGAAAGTTGATAAGTCACCAGGGCCAGATGGATTGTTTCCGAGGCTGCTGAAGGAAGTTAGGGAGGAGATAGCAGATGCTCTGAGGATGATTTTCCAATCTTCACTAGATACAGGGAGGTACCGGAGAACTGGAGAAATGCAAACATAGTTCCATTGTTTTAAAAGGGATCAAAGGAAATGCCAAACAATTATAGGCCAGTTAGTCTTACATCGGTGGTGAGCAAATTAGTAGAATCAATCCTGAGAGATAGGATTAACTGTCATGTGGAAAGGCATGGACTAGTCAGGGATGGTCAGCATGGATTTCTTAAAGGAAAGTCTTGTCTCACAAATTTGATTGAATTCTTTGAGGAAGTGACAAGAAGGGTTGATGAAGGTAGTGCAGTGGATGTTGTGTACATGGATTTTAGCAAGGCATTTGTCAAGGTCCCGCATGGCAGACTGGTCAGGAAAGTAAAAGCCCATGGGATTCACGGTAATGTGGCAAACTGGATAAAAGGTTGGCTTTGTAACAGGAAACAAAGGATAATCGTCGATGGATACCCTTGCGAATGGAAAGTTGTCTCAAGTGGTGTTCCACAGGGCTCAGTGTTGGGACCCTTGCTGTTTGTGTTATATATTAACGATTTGGACATGAATGTGGGGGACACGATTGGGAAATTTGCAGATGACACAAAGATTGGTCGAGTAGTGGATAGTGTAGAGAATAGCCATAATCTCCAAAACAATATAGATGGGTTAGTGGAGTGGGCGGTAAAGTGGCAGGTGGATTTTAACATAGAGAAGTGTGAGGTCATACATTTAGGGAGGTCAAACAGTTACAGGGATTACAAAATAAATGGGAATACACTAAGAGGGGTAGATGAAGTGAGAGGTCTTGGCGTACAAGTACACAGGTCCCTGAAGGCAGCAGTTCAAGTAGACAAGGTTGTAAAGAAGGCATATGGAATGATCTCCTTCACTGGCAGAGGTATAGAATATAAAAGTAAGGATATAATGTTGGAATTGTATAAAACACTGGTGAGGCCACAACTGGAGTATTGTGTGCAGTTCTGGTCACATTACAGGAAGGATGTAATAGCTCTGGAGAGAGTGCAGAGGAGGTTTACAAGAATGTTGCTAGGATTAGAAAAGCTATGAGGAGAGATTGGATAGGTTGGGGTGATTTTCCTTAGAACTAAGAAGGCTGAAAAGTGACTTGATTGAAGTGCACAAAATTATGAGGGGAATAGATAGAGTGGACAGGATAAAATTGTTTCCCTTGGTGGAGAATTCTAGAACCAGGGGACATAGATTCAAGATAAGTGGCAGAAGGTGTAGGGGGTACATGAGGAAGAACTTTTTTACGCAGAGGGTAGTGGGTGTCTGGAATTTGCTGCCCAAGTTGGTGGTAGAGGCAGAAACTTTAAACTCTTTTAAAAAGTACCTGGATCTGTACCTAAAGTGCTGTAAGCTGCAGGGCTATGGGCCGGGTGCAGGAAGGTGGGATTAGAAAGGGCACCTGGGTGTCCTTGGGCTGGCATGGACAAGTTGGGACGATTGGCCTCCTTCTGTGCTATAACTTTTCTATGGTTCTAAGGATGGTGGAGGCAGGTTCGATCAAGGTATTCAAAAGGGAATTGGATTGCATTCTGAAAAGGGAGAATGTGCAAGGTTACAGGGATAACGTAGGGGATTGGGACTAGGTAGAATACTCTTTCAGAGAGCCAGTGTAGACTTGATGGGCCAAATGGCCTCCTTATGCACTGTCAAGATACTGTGATACACAACGATTAGATACAGATGAAGATAATATATTGTCACATTTTCTAATTATCTCAGTCTCTTTCATGGCAGGCCTGTGGTTTCTTAGATGAAGTCAATTAAGTTGAAGTGAAAGTCTTGTGAAGGCTGTGAGGTTTCTTATAGTTGAATTTCTAGGAGGTTGATTCTCAGGTGAACTCAAAGTTGGAACTAGCTGGGGGAGCCTTTCTCTTGGGATTCCCCACTTACGAGCTATTGCTGTTGATTACCTTGGACGCTTGATGGTTTGTAGATCGTTCACTGGCTTTTAGTGGAACTCTGTCTGCAAACAGCTTCTTGCTGGTTTTAAAAGCAGACAACAAAATGATTCCCTCATCATTTTCTTGGCAAGGGGCTGCAGCTCAACTGCTGATACAGGCAAAAGCAACTTTTGACCTGAAGTAACCTGATCTCAGTTAGTGGCCTGAGCAACTTTTGAAACCTGAGCTCCAGTCACTGGTCTCAGCTGGCTAAAACAGGTTTTGAAAAAGCTGAATGTCTTGAAGACAAAGGAAATGTGATGAGTCCTTATTTAGAAAAGGAGGAACGAGGTGATACTGCAAGTCTTGGAACAGAGCCAATGAGAATATGCCACAGATCAGGCAAGCAGGCCTAAACCAACGGGAGAGAGACAGCACAGCTTGAAGAGATACGATTCAGTATAAGAATGAAAGGAGTTTGGGCGTGGGGCAGCAAGACTCCAGAGACCAACCAACGCAGAAGCAGAAGAACCTACGTCAGCAACGTAGAGACGCAAGAGAGAGAGAATGGAACACCTGTCCAGTGTCAGCTCTCCTTTTCGGGTATTAGCTTTTATATTCTGTGGCCACTCAGGGAATGTCAGAGAAACCTAGTGGGTGTGTGTTTAGATCCTAGTTTTGGGTATAAACTGTATAACCTGCTGTAAACTGCATGTCTATATTTAACCAGACATATAAGCTATATGTAGATGATCTAACGAAGTGAATAAAGCAAATTCAGAGTTAAGAGAGAATTGACTCTTCTCCTCTGTGTACTAAGCCAATAACTGTTACCAGTGACCAGTTACCGGCAACAATTTGACTTCCACAAGTTCAAAGTCCTTCCTCCAAACAAAGGGTGGTGTGGCTGTATTGATTCTTATCATCCTGTGTTGTTTTTTTATACCTTGAGATTCATCTAATCTAGTTTGGATGAGGGAAACAAACTACCATGATACAAAAGAAGGTTGATATGATTCAAATACAACCATCTTACATACTTTGAGCTTCAATGTTCTCTTTTATCCAGAGTGAATCAGAGGATCAGGTTGGTGCGAGTTCTATAGTGCTGTTTTGTTGATCTATCCTTAAACAAAGGGATGTGTGAATTCCCTAGATGGCTGTGAATGTCCATATTCAATTGAGTCATAGGACTGTCTGAAGCTCAAATGCCAATGGTCACACAGCATAGCAAAATAGCAGCAGCTATTTTAATAGTCTGTCCAGTTTTTAGAAGTATTGACTGAAAGTTCATAATATACTGGCAGGTGACACTCTATTCACTTGAATAATCATAAAGCAAAAAAGGGAGACACCAGATAACTAGCAACAAGTCAAGCTAATGTACAACAGAAAAGTTTATAGAGCCTAAAACATGTCACAAAGTGAATACCCACCTTGATAGATATGAGTTCATTATAACAGCAATCAGGCTGTCATTTATAAAAGCAAATTCCATAAACTTTATGTAGGAAATAATGCTAAATATTGCAGTGGATGTTATGTATATAAGTTTTCAAAAGGTAAAATGGCACGAGGGAGCCTTGTAGGTAAAAACACAGAAGTTGCTGCAGTACAATCAATTATTTCTTGATATAATGTGGAGTGAATCAAACTGACTGAAGGCTGGCAGCTGTGATTTGTTGGATCTCAGGAGGAGGTTGAGATGGAGCATCCGCTCGGCACTTCTGGTGAAAATGGTTGTCAATGCTACAGGTTTGTTTTGTGCACTGTCATGATGAGCCCAGCCATCATTGAGGATAGGAATATTTGTGGAGCTTCCTCCTCATCCCTTTAGTTGTTTAATCGTCCACCACTTTTCACAACTAGATGTGGAAGGATTGCAGAGCTTTGATCCGATCTGTTGATTGCTGCTTCTGCTGTTTAGTATGCATGCATGTACTCCTGTAGCATAGCTTCACCAGGTTGGGACCATATTTTCGGTAACAGCATTTGGGATGCTGCTGCTGGCAGGCTCGCCTGCACTCATCCTTGAACCAGAGTTCGTCCCTTGGCTTGAAGGTAATGATAGAGTGAGTGATATGCTGGGCCATGAGGTTACAGGTTTTGCTCAGTACAATTCTGCTGCTCCTGATGGCCCACAGTGCCTCATGGAAACCATCCACCATCCATGATATGTTGCTCTTGTGTTAGCAGACTGTGTTTGGATGGAAGAAAATTTACACCAACAATCTCTGTATAGCTTACACAGAGAGATTAATAACCAGAAGGCATCAATTTAAAATAATTGGTGGAAGTACTCAACAGGAGTTCAAGAGGAATATTTTCACCCAAAGGGTCTGGAACTCACAGCCTTAAAGGCTGGTGGAGGCAGAAACCCTTATCACATTTTAAACAGCAATGGATACACACAGAAGCTGTGTGCAGGGCTACGGAAGATGGCAGCAGACTGGGTAGCTTTTACTTGGCCAGCAAGGCCAAATGGCCTCTTTCTATACCATAAATCTTTCGATGTTTCTGTAAAATATAGGGGCCAATGTCAACATTTACTGAAAACACCGAATGTGCCCCTGTTAATTGTGAAGAGGCCTCTAAGCAAGTTTAGGAGGAAAATGGGATGGGCTGAATGGCTTCCTTCTATAAATCTACAAAATAAACTGGGCTTTAATTGACAATTGGTAATAAAATGCAAAGAGAAATATAAAGATAGTGAGTGGGGGGGGGGAAATGAGCAAGAAGCATTAAGCGAAATTCAAAATAATCAGTTATGGACATTTTCAGTTCTTTTGACAAAATGGGACAATAAACATTATAAATAAGTAATCTTTAAAAAAACAAGGCTTTACACAGACTTGACAGCTGTGTAAGAATAACGAAGGAGCAGGAAAAACATCCACAGCACAGTGAGCGACACTAAATCAGCGTTTCCTCAGTGTTCGCATAGGGATAGAAACTAGGATTACACAAACTGATGGACATGTGTGTAGAATAGCTAGTCAAAGCAAACAGGAGGCGATGCCAAATAAATTACTCAAACTCAAGACAGATAAATCACCTGCTGGCCTGAGCAATGTTTAAATATCTATAGAAACTCTTTATATTTCCAGCTAGCCTTCTCTCATACTCTCACGTTTTCTCCTTATTAATCTTTTTGTCATTCTTTGCTGATCTTTATATTCTGTCCAATCTTCTGACCTGTCATCCAACTTTGCACAATTATACGATTTTTCTTTAAGTTTGATACTGTCTTTTAACTTTTTTAGATAACCACGGATGCTGGGTCCCCACCACCCCACCACCCCCGGATTTTTTTCCTTTCTCATTGGAATTTTTAAAAAATTCATTCACGGGATGTGGGCTTCGCTGGCTAGGCCAGAATTTATTGCCTTTCCCTAATTGCCCTTGAGAAGGTGGTGGTGAGCTGCCTTCTTGAACCGCTGCAGTCCATGTGGTGTAGGTACACCCACAGTGCTGTTAGGGAGGGAGTTCCAAGATTTTGACCTAGCGACAGTGAAGGAATGGCGATATATTTCCAAGTCAGAATGGTGAGTGACTTGGAGGGGAACTTCCAGGTGGTGGTGTTCCCATCTATCTGCTGTACTTGTCCTTCTAGATGATAGTGGTCGTGAGTTTGGAAGGTGCTGTCTAAGGAGCCTTGGTGAGTTCCTACTGTGCATCTTGTAGATGATACACACTGCTGCTACTGTGCGTCAGCGGTGGAGGGAGTGAATGTTTGCGGATGTGGTGCCAATCAAGCGGCTGATTTGTCTTAGACGGTGTCAAACATCTTGAGTGTTGTGAGAGCTGCACTCATCCAGGCAAGTGGAGAATATTCCATCACACTCCTGACTTGTGCCTTGTAGATGGTGGACAGGCTTTGGGGAGCCTCTGACCTGCTCTTGTAGCCACCAGTCAGCAAAGCCCGCATCCCATAAATGAATAAAAGAAAGAACTTTGGTTAGACTGCCTCTGGAGTAGTGTGTGCAGTTCTGGTCCCCTCACGTCTGGGAGGGTATTATTTCCATAGAGGGAGTGCAACCAAAGTTCACCAGACTTGTTCTCGGAATGGCAGCACTGTCCTATGAAGAGAGATTGTGGAAACTGGGCCTGTATTCGAAGAATGAGAGGTGATCTCATTGAAGCCTACAAAATACTTAAAGGGATAGACAGGGTAGATGCAGGTAAGATGTTTCCCCTGGTTGGGGAGCCTGGAACTAGGGAACACGATTAAAAAATAAAGGGGAAGACATTTAGGACCAAGATGAGGACTGTTTAAAGCAGAGATTGACAGATTTCTAATTATTAATGAAATCAAGAGGTACGGGGATAGTGTGGGGAAAAGGCATCGAAGTGGATGACCAGCCATGATCATATTCAATGGAGGAGCAGGCTCAATGGGCTGAATGGCCTACTCCCGCTCCTATGTTTCTGTGTTCCTAATTAACGGAGCCATCCCTCCCCACCTTTTCCTAGCTTCCTGTCTTTCTGAAATGTCATGTACACTTCAATATTTAGGTCCAAATCTATGTCATTCTGCAGCCATGTGTCTGTAATGGCTATCAGGTTGTACTCAGTTATTTCTATTTCAGCTATCAGTTCATCTGCATTCAGATACAGAGCCTTTAGTTTTGATCTTTTATTATTTTTGTAACTCAAGCCTTATCTGATTTACTCTTAAATTTATACTCTCTATCCCTTCCTGTCACCGTCTGTTTATTGTTTCCCATATTAGTACCTTTCTCTCTTGCCTTGTCTCTACACTTTGATTTACCACATCTTCCCAAATTTGATCTCAGAGAGTCGTGAATATTTTGAATTCTCTACCCCAGACATGTGTGGAGGCTGAGTCATCGAATATATTCAAGGCCAAATAGTCAGTTTCTTGAACTATAGGAGAGTAAAGGGTTAAGGGGGCAGGTAGGAAGCTGAAATTGAAGCCATGATCAGATTAGCCAGGATCTTATTTAACGGCTTAAACTTCTCATGGGGCCTTATGGCCTACTCCTGCTCCAATTTTGATGAGGTACAGAGAGGATTAATGATAGTAATGCATTTATGTGGTGTACATGGACTTCGAAAATTTGATAAAGTGCCACACAATAGGTTTGAAGGCAAAGTTTAAGCCTATGAAATAAAAGGGACAGCAGCAGCATAGATTTGAAATTAGCTGAATGGCAGAACTCAGGGAACATCACCACCTGGAAGTTCCCCTCCAAGTCACTCACCATCCTGACTTGGAAATATATCGGCTGTTCCTTCACCGTCGCTGGGTCAAAATCCTGGAAT
The DNA here is from genome assembly GCF_017639515.1 of Carcharodon carcharias. Classification (NCBI taxonomy): domain Eukaryota; kingdom Metazoa; phylum Chordata; class Chondrichthyes; order Lamniformes; family Lamnidae; genus Carcharodon; species Carcharodon carcharias. The sequence goes on from NC_054482.1 coordinate 122,781,412, forward strand.
GCCTTTCCTAACAGCACTGTAGGAGTACCTACACCACATGGACGGCAGCGGTTCAAGAAGGCAGCTCACCACCACCTTCTGAAGGGCACATAGGGATGGGCAATAAATGCTGGCCCAGCCAGTGAAGCCCACATCTCGTGAATGAATTTTTTAAAAGTTGTAAATGGTTGTTTTTTGAACTGAAGGATGGTATATAATGGGGTTCTCCAAAGGTCAGTGTTAGGACCCCCATTTTTCCCAATACATTTCAATGAGTTAGACTTGGGAGTACAGGGCACAATTTCAAAATTTGCACATGACATAAAACTTGGAAGTATTGAGAACTGTGAGGAGGATAGGTTTTTTAATTCTTTCATGGGATATGGGCATCATTCCGTTTATTGCCCATCCGTAATTGTCCTTGAGAGGGTGGTGGTGAGCCACCTCCTTGAACCGCTGCAATCCATGTGGTGTACACCAACAGTGCTGTTAGGAAGGGAGTTCCAAGGTTTTGAGCCAGTGACAGTTCCAAATCAGGATGGTGCATCACTTGGAGGGGAACTTACAGGTGGTGGTGCTCCCATGCATCTGATGCCCTTGTCCTTCTAGATGATAGAGGTTTCAGGTTTGGAAGGTGCTGTTGAAGAAGCCTTAGAGAGTTGCTGTAGTGCATCTTTTAGACGGTACACGCTACTGCATTTGTGCATTGGTAGTGGAGGAAGTGATGCTGAAAGTGCTGGATGGGGTGCAAATCAAGTGGGCTGCTTTGTCCCGGATGGTGTTGAGCTTCTTGGATGTTGTTGGAGCTGCATTCATCTAGGCAATTGGAGAATATTCCAACAGATTCCTGACTTGTGCCTTGTACATGGTGGACAGGCTTTGGGAAGTCAGGAGGTGAGTTACTCGCAGCAGGATTCTTAGCGTCTGACCTGCTCTTGTAGCCACAGTATTTATTATGGCTAGTCCAGTTCAGTTTCTGGTCAATAGTAATCCCCGGGATGTTGATACTGAGGGATTCAGTGATGGTAATGCCATTGAATGTCAAGAGGAGATGGTTGGATTCTCTCTTGTTGGAGATTGACATTGTCTGGCACTTGTGCAGCATGAATGTTTCTTGCCACTTATCAGCCCAAGCCTGAATGTCATCCAGGTCTTGCTCCATATTGGGCACAGACTGGTTCGGTATCTGAGGAATTACGAATGGTGCTGAACATTCTGCAATCATCAGTGAACATCCCCACTTCAGTCCTTATGATGCAGAGAAGGCCATTGATCAAGCAGCTGAAGATGGTTGGACCTAGGAACTCCTGCAGTGATGTCCTGGAACTAAGATAATTGGCCTCCACAACCACAACCATCTTCCTTTGTGCTAGGTATGACTCCAGCCAGCAGAGAGTTTCCCCCCTTATTCCCATTGACTCCAGTTTTGCTAGGGCTCCTTGATGCCATACACGATCAAATGCTGCCTTGATGTCAAGGGTAGTCACTCTCACCTCACCCCACCTCTTGAATTCAGCTCTTCTGTCCATGTTTGGACCAAGGCTGTAATGAGGTTAAGAGCAGACTGGTGCTGGCAGAACCCAGACTGAGCGTCAGTGAGCAGTGTACATAAATAATAAGTGGCTGGTAAGAGGAGAAGTAGGGCCAATTAGGGACCAAAATGGGGACTTACACATGGAGGCAAGGGCATGGCTGAAGTGTGAAATGGATACTTTGCATCTATCTTTACCTACGAGGTAGATGCTGCCCAGGCCATAGTGATAGAGGAGGAAACTCTGTCACTAGAAGGGTTCAAAATTGATAAGAAGGAAGAGTTGGAGAAACTGTCAGTACTTAAGGTTGACAAGACACCAGGACCAGATGAGATGCATCCAAGGATACTGAAGGAAATAAAGGTGGAAATTACACTCCATAATTTTTCAGTCTTCCCTAGACTCAGGGGAGGTGCCAGAGGACTGGAGAATTGTAAACATTAGGCCCTTGTTCAAAAATGGTTGTAAGGATAAGCCCAGCAATTACAGACCAGTCAGCTTAACTTCAGTGCTGGGCAAGATTCTGGAAACAATTATTCAGGATAGAATTAATAGTCACATGGAAAAAGATTGATTGATTAGGAAGGGCCAGCATGGATTTTTAAAGGGGAAATCATGTTTAACTAACTTGCTGGAGCTTTTTGAAGAGGTAACAGAAGGGGTAGATGAGGGTAATGCTGTTGATGTGATGTACGTGGACTTTCAAAAGACATTCGATACAGTGCCACACAATAGACTTGTGAGAAAAATTATAGCTCATGGACTAAAAGGGACAGTAGCAACGTGGATACAAAATTGGCTGAGTAATAGGAAATAGAGGGTCATGGTCAATGGATATCCTTCGGGCTGGAGGAAGGTTTGTAGTGGAGTTCCCCAGGGGTCAGTATTGGGACCCTTTCTTTTCCTGTATATATTATAATGATCTAGATCTTGGTGTGCAGGGGACAATTTCAAAGTTTGTGGATAATACAAAACTTGGAAGCACTGTAAACTATGAGGAGGACAGTATAGAACTTCAAAAGAACATGGACAAGTTGGTGGAGTGGGCAGATAGGTGGCTGATGAAGTTCAATGTGGAGAAGTGTGAGGTGATGCATTTTGGTCAGAAGAACATGGACAGACAATATAAAATAAGGGATATGTTTGTTAAAGGGGTGCAAGAGCAGAGGCCTGGGTGTATACGTGCATAGATCATTGAAGGTGGCAGGACAGACGGGGAGAGCAGTTAATATAACATACACTATTCTGGGCTTGATCGTAGGGGCATGGAGTAAAAGAGCAGGGACATTATGCCGATTTTATATAAGACACTAGTTAGACCTCAGCTAGAGTATTGTGTACAGTTCTGGTCACCACACTATTGGGAAGATGTGAACACATTGGAGAGAGTGCAGAAGAGGTTTACAAGGATTGTTCCAGGGATGAGAAACTTCAGTTATGAAGATAGATTGGAGAGGTTGGGACTGTTCTCCTTGGAGAGAAGGTTCAGAGGAGATTTGATTGAGGTGTTCAAACTCATGAGGGGGCTGGATAGAACAGACAGGGAGAAACTGTTCCCATTCGTAAATAGATTGAGAACGAGAGGGCATAGATTTAAAACAATTTGCAAAAGAAGCAAATGTGACGTGAGAAAAAAATTTTCACACTACGAGCGGGTCTGGAATCCCTGGAAGCATGGTAGAGACAGGTTCAATCGAAGCATTCGAGAGTGCGCTAGATAATTATTTGTATAGAAACAATATGCAAGGATACAAGGAAAAGGCAGGAGACTGGCACTAAGTCATAATGCTCATCTGGAGAGCCGGTACAGACAAAATGGGCCAAATGGCCTCCTCCTGCACCATAACAATTCTGTGATTCTGTTATTGCTGAGTACGTGCCGCTTGATAACTCAGTTGAAGACCCCTTCCATCATTTTCTTGATCGAGAGTATACTAATGGGGCAATAATTGATCGGATTGGATTTTTCTTGCTTTTTGTGTCTATTTCAATGTGTGCTACATTTAAGTTTTCCTCGGGGGAACATACGCTTGTCATCTTAAAGGGGGCAGCATGTGAGAGGCCTGAGCGGTACCCTCATGACTGCCATGCAGCCACACACATGCATGGTTTAATGGCAGCACGGATGATCAGTCACATCTCGGGGTAGGGAGGAAAATCGGTGATATGGGAAATATTTTCAGCATGGTTGGGAGAATTGAAGGGTTTCACCAGTCCTTATGATTAGAAGGATGCTGGGTCAAAATCCTGGAACTCCTTCTCTAACAACACTGTGGGTGTACCTACACCACATTGACTGCAGCGGGTCAAGAAGGCAGCTCTCCAACACCTTCTCCAAGGCAGTTAGGGATGGGCAATAAATGCTGGCCCAGCTAGTGAGGCCCACATCCCGTAAAATAAATTTTAGAAAGGGTGAAAATATTAGATTGTTTTAGCTTCATTTGGACTCGGCTAGTTTAGCGTGGGTACAATTGAAGGCAACCTCCTGTCAATCCACATCTCTGCCTGCTCTGTTGTGCTCCTCCATTCCTTTCTCAGCCAGCCACTTTTCTTCAAACCCTATTATTAGACAGTCACTTAAGATTTGGACCCAGTTCAGAACACACTTTGGGCTGCAATCTCTCTCTTTATACAACCCTATTAATGCAAACCATTTATTTCTGCCTTCATTAGGAGGTTCTGTCTTTCAAGTCTGGCACATGAGAGGTGTCAAAACCATTGCTAAGTTATACATTGATAATATTTTTGCTTCTTTTGACTCTCTCTCTCGGAAATATGATCTGCTCCACACACATTTCTTTCACTATTTACAAATCAGACATGTTGCACGCAAAAAAAATCACCCAGTTTCCTTTAATGCTCCTGAAATCACCGATTGATATTATGGCAGAATTAAATCCTTTTGTAGGGGGTTCAGTTCCAAATTGTAATCTCTAATTTTTTCACTGCACTGCCCTTCGCTCTCTCCTTAAAAACTCTTTGGAAGCAAGGTTTTGACTCAGACGTATCAGAAGATCGGAAGTCTTATCTCTCTCGTACACATTCCTCATCTGTATGTGCAAGACGTGGGTTACTACAATTTAAAATCTTACATCGTGTCCACCTATCCAAGGTGAAATTATCTAAGAGGATTGTCAAAGGATACAACGGGATATAGATCGGTTGGAGACTTGGGCAGAGAAATGGCAGATGGAGCTTAATCTGGACAAATGCGAGGTAATGCATTTTGGAAGGTCTAATACAGGCAGGAATTATACAGTAAATGGCAGAACCCTTAAGTGCATTGAGAGGCAGAGGGATCTGTGTGTACAGGTCCACAGGTCACTGAAAGTGGCAATGCAGGTGAATAAGGTAGTCAGGAAGGCATATGGCATGCTTGCCTTCATTGGCAGGGGTATTGAGTATAAAAACTGGGAAGTCATGCTGCAGCTGTATAGAACCTTGGTTAGGCCATACTTGGAATATTGCCTGCAATTCTGGTCGCCACATTACCAGAAGGATATGAAGGCGTTAGTGAGGGTGCAGAGGAGGTTTACCAGGATGCTGCCTGGTCTGGAGGTTATTAGCTATGAGGAGAGGTTGGAGAAACTCAGATTGTTCTCACTAGGGTGACTGAGATTGAGGGGCGACTTGATAGAAGTTTACAAAATTATGAGTGGCATGGACAAAGTAGATAGTTAGAAGCTTTTTCCCATGGTGGAAGAGTCAATTACTAGGGGACATAGATTTAAGGTGAGAGGAGAAAACTATAGAGGAGATCTGAGGGGCAAGTTTTTTACGCAGAGGGTAGTGAGTGTCTAGAATTTGCTGCCAGAGGAGGTGGTGGAAGCAGGTACGATAGTGGTGTTTAAGAGGCAGCTTGATAAATACATGAATAGGACGGGAATAAAGGGATACGGACACTGGAAGTGCAAAATGTTTTAGTTGACAGGCAATATGATCGGCGCAGGCTTGGAGGGCTGAAGGGCCTGTTCCTGCGCTGTACTTTTCATTGTTCTTTATTCTAAGATTTGACCTGTGATAAATGACATACTGCACTAACCTCTTTAATTCATATGCATGAGTCATGTCCCAAATTGGCTTTGTTTTGGACAAAAACTTTTGGATCACTCTCACATATTTTCAGTGGCAACATGGAACCCTGTCCTATTATAGCACTCTTTGGAGTGGAACCAAACAGCAACCCTCTTACAAAAATTCAGATAAATGCACTTGCCTTTTCCACATTATTGGCTAGACATATTATTCTATTAAATTGGAAACAGTTTGCCCTACCTTCTTTTACTAATCGGATATGTGATCTTATGCAGAATCTTCAACTTCAGAAAATAAAGTACACTTTAAGAGGCCACTGATGAATTTTGTGTGGCTTCGCAACCTTTCTTAGATTACTTTGAGGAACTACAGCTCTCTACTTTCATATAACTGACCCTGGTTAGGTTGTATGTATTATATCAGGTGGAACTATATCTGATTATAATTGTTGTTCATTTTCTTATTATTTATTTTTTGGGGGTTGGGGGTTGGGGGGGTTTCTCTTTCTTTTTTTCTTCTTCTTCCTCCTACTCTTTTCCTTTCTTTCTCTTCCAAATGTAAGTGTGTTGAATTCTTGCTGCACTGTAAGCTTTTTTTTGTACAGTTAAATTTTTTTTTAAATTATAGGTTGTTTCTGCTGGATGGAAGGAGGCAGGAATTTTACTTAAATAACAAATTTTTATCCAAAAAGAAGGAAAAAGGAGGTTTGAAAAATTTTTTTGGATAGAGGCAAACGTAATGTTGAAACCACTTCAACAAACTGCTGCTGAAACATAGTCCATTAATTCTTTAAAAAGCAAACAGAGGAATATTAAAGAGCAGCAGAAGTGGGGGGAAAGGTGGTTGTGTAGTGGTACTGTCACTGGACTAATATTCCAGAAACCAGGGGTACTGCCCTGGGTACCCACCACAGCAGATGGTGAAATCTGAATTCAATATAAATCTGGAATTAAAAATCTGATGATGCCCACAAAGCCGTTGCCGATTGTTGTAAAAACCCATCTGGTTCACACACGTCCTTTAGAGAAGGAAATCTGCCATCCTCACCTGGTCTGGCCTACATGTGATTCCAGAGCCACAGCAATGTGGTTAACTCTTTAAAAAATACCATCTGAACAAGGGCAATTAGGGATGGGCAATAAATGCTGGCCTAGCCAGCGATGCCCACATCCCATGAATGAATAAAAAAAAGTGATAAAGAAAGTGGGGTTAGAATGGTTGGGATATTAAAGGGTACAAGGAGTGAGCAGGATTAGACTGAGCGGGTTACTAATGGATACTAGGAGAGTGGGATTACACTAGGTGGGATATTAAAGGATAGGAGTTGGATAAGACTGGGTGGGATATTAACGGGTATGGGTGTAAGGGGTTAGATAAATAAAAGATAGCTTTGTATTTATATAGCAGTTTTAACAATCTCAGAACACCTCAAAACGCTTTACAATCATTTAAGTACTTTTGAAATGTCGTCACTGTTGTAATAAACCTGACAGCCATTTTGCACACAGCATGACCCTCCAAACAGCACTGAGTAGATGACCAGATCATGCAACAGCATGGAGCAAACTGTGTGCACTCTTCATTCCTGAATCATGCTGCATTTCTCATCAACCAGAAATGTTACCTCTGTTTCTCACCCCACAGATGCCATCTGATCTGCTGAGTATTTCCAGTATTTTCTGGTTTTATTTCACATTTTTCAAAGTCCTCAGAACATCTCTGGGATAAATTAAAATACCAACTTGCCATGGTAAGGTAACATAACTTATCCCAATTACAAGTATTAAAACATTATTAGCCTCTTGTCTTTAACTGAAGCACACTGCACTTTGTATTCTGCTGCATTTAACCAGAATTTATAACTAATACAATCCATATAACCCTTTGATGCATGTTATATTGACATTAAGTATTCCCTACATTACGTGGTTATCTACTTACTTTCCTTGCTTTATATTTCTCCACCAGTTCAAACACCAGCTGGTATCTCTGCTTATACAATGGTGGTGTGAAGGTTATGGTCTCCATTGCTTCTGCTTGTTTCAGCAGCTTTTGAAAACCTGTTCAACCACACAAGCCAAACATCCAAACGTAAATTAGACTCAGTCATTACGACACAGAAGAAAATCATTCGGCCCATCAAGTCCATGCCAGATTTCTGTAGAACAATCCAGTCAGTCCTATCCGCCCCCCCACCCCCCCCACCTACCGTTCTATCCCCACAGTCCTGCAAGTGCCAATCCAATTTTCTTCTGAAACCATTTATCATCTCTGCTTCCACTACCCTCGCAGGCAGTAACATTACCAATGCTGAAAAAAATTCTTCCTCACATCCATATACAATGCATGTAATTTGAAAAAGACTTACATTTCTATAGTGCCTTTCACACCAAACGTCTGAAAGCACTTTACAGCCAATCAAGTACTTTTGAAGTGTCACTATTGTAATGTAGGAAGTGCTGCAACCAATTTGTGCATAGCAAGATCCCACAAACAGCAGATGATCTGTTTTTTGTGATGCTGATCGAGGGACAAATATTGGCCAGGACACCAGGGATAACTCCACTGATCTTCTTCAAAACAATGCTCATATGGACTTTTACATCCATCTGAGAGGGTCTTTTTAACATCTCATCCGAAAGGCAGCACCTCTGACAGTTCAGTTCTCCCTCAGTACTGTCCGAGAGTGGCAGCTTAGATTTTTGTTCTCAAAAGTTGAAGTGGGACTTGAGCCCATGACTTTCCAGCTCAAGAAGCTAGAGTACTACCCACTGAACCACAACTATTTTTAAAACATTTCTATCACAGATTTTATCTCCCCAGAGGTGCTTTAAGAGATAACCACAGCCCTATTTCCCAAAGGCTTCTAAAATCTTTATTTCTCAAATATCTGAGGAAAAGGTGGATTGAGGTCAAAGATCAACCAAGATCTTATTGAATGGTGGAGCAAGCTTGACGGACCATTTGTCCTACTCCTGCTCTTATTTCTTATGTTTTTAATCTATTCACTTCCTAGATGTCAATGCCTTGGAGAAAGTACAAAAATTTACTAGAATGGTATCAGGGATGAGGGACTTCAGTTGCGTGGAGAGCTTGGAGAAGCTGGGATTGTTCTCCTTAGAGCAGAGAAGATTAAGAGTAGGTTTAATATGGGTGTTCAAATTCACAAAGGGTTTTGATAGACCAAATAAGGAGAAGAAATGGAATATCCTTCAGGGCACCATCTACGATACCAGACTCTCCACACATGGGAAGCAAGAGTGGAAAAATGCTTAATGGTTCAAGGCTAACACCATTGTGATGGAACCTGTCATTGAAGCCAAATGGTTCTCGCTCATCAATTACAAAAAAGATCCAAACAAGAAAACTCTGAATACACTAAGAGCCCTTTGAGGTAAAGTCCAACAGATTGCTAAGCAATGTGCCAACTGGCTGCAACTTTGCCTGAATTTCCAGATGACCTTCAACACAGGGATTTTTTTTATTCTTTCATTCAGAACTCGGGCGTTGCTGTCAACGTTACCCATCACTAGTTGCCCTTGGACTGGGTGGTTTACGAGGCCATTTCAGAGGCAGGCAAGAGTCAACCACTTTTCTCTGGACCTGAAGACACAGCTAAGCAAGACCAGATAAGGATAGCAGATATATGAAAGGATCAAAAAGGCAACAGGTTCATCAGCAAAGAAAACAATTTCATTGAAAACAAAGGTAGAGGAGGTCATCACCAACAGTAATAGTTGGAGAGATGGGTGAAACACTACCTTGAGTTGAACTCTAGGGAGAACACTGTCATCCAGGCATTGTCATTCCTGACTTGTGCCTTTTAGATAGCGGACAGGCTCTGGGGAGTCAGGAGGTGAATTACTCGTCGCAGGATTCCAAGCCTCTGACCTGCTCTTGTAGCCACAGTATTTATGTGGCTAGTCCGGTTCAGTTTCTGGTCAATGGTAACCCCTAGGATGTTGATAGTCGGGGATTCAATGACAGTAATCCCATTGAAAGTCATGGAGCAATGGTTAGATTCACTCTTGTTGGAGATAGTCACTGCCTGACACTTGTGTGGCACAAATTTTAACTTGCCACTTGTCATCCCAAGCCTGCATGTTGTCCAGATCTTGCTCCATTTGGACATGGACTGCTTCAGTGTCTGAGGAGTCGTGAATGGTGCTGAACATTGTGCAATCGTCTGAGGACATCCCCACTTCTGACCTTACGATGGAAGGAAGGTCATTGATGAAGCAGCTGAAGATGGTTGGGCCAAGGACACTACCCTGAGGAACTGAATACCGAACACTGATGGCCCACAGCACCTCATGGGTGCCCAGTTATGAGTTGCTAGATCTGTTCAAAATCTATCCACTTAGCACAGTGGTAGGACCATACAACATGATGAAGAGGATCCTCATTGTGAAAGTGGGACTTTGTCTTCACGACAACTTTGTGGTGGTCACTCCTACCGAGACTGTCATGGACAGATGCATCTGCGGCAGGCAGGTTGGTGAGGGTGAGGTCAAGTATGGTTTTTCATCTTGTTGGTTCCCTCACCACCTGCCGCAGACTCAGTCTAGCAGTTATGTTCTTTATGACTCAGCCAGCTTAGTCAGTAGTAGTGCTACTGAGCCACTCTTGGTGATGGACATTGAAATCCCTCATCCAGAGTACATTCTGCACCCTCAGTGCTTCCTCCAAGTGGTGATCAACATGGAGGGCATTTAAGAGTCAATCACATAGGGCATTAGTGAACCAGATGGGTTTTTACAACAATCGACAATGGTTTCATGGTCATCATTAGACTTTTAATTCCAGATTTTAACTGAATTCAAATTCCACCATCTGCCGTGGCAGGATTCGAACCCGAGTCCCCAGAGTAATACCCTGGGTCTCTAGATTACTAGCCCAGCGACAGTACCACAACACCATTGACCCCACCACAGTGAAAACCATCGTCTATGACTCGGAAAGCTTCCACCGCTAAATCATGAAGGGTTTTGATCGAGTGAATAACAGGAATCTGTTTTCAGTGGCAGGAAGGTCAATAACTATGGGGCACTAATTGGCAGGAGAATCAGAGGGGAGTTGAGGTCAATCTGATTCATACAAAACCAATTGCCTTGATCTGGAATTCACTGTATGAAAGCAGGGTGGAGTTTAATTTCCCTCTAAGCCACACACCTTGACTTGGAATTAGATCACCTCAAAGGTAATAATTTCTGGATTATTACCTGAGACGTGCAAATTTGCATAGAACAAATAAGATTAGAGAAATGAATGCGTGGCTCAAAGACTGGTGTGGGAGAAGTGGGTTCAGGTTCATGGGGCACTGGCACCAGTATTGGGGAAAGAGGGATCTGTACCGTTACGACAGTCTACGCCTCTGACCATGCTGGGGCTGGTGTCCTCACAAGCTGCCTAACTAGGGAGGTAGACAGGATTTTAAATAGAATCATTGGGGAAAGGGATCAAATTTGGGAAGATGTGATAAACCAAAGAATAGAAACAAGGCAAGAGAGACAAGTATTAATATAAACAGACTGTGACAGGGAAGGACAGAGAGTACAAATCGAAGAGTAAATCAGCAGCTAAGGCTAGACGCTACAAAAATAATAAAAGGAAAAAACTAAAGTTCTGTATCTAAACACACGCAGCATTTGAAACAGATGAACTGATAGCACAAATAAAAATAAGCAAGTATGATCTGATAGCCATTACAGAGATAAGGCTGCAGGATGACATGGTTTGGGACCTGAATATTGAAGGGTATGTGACATTTAGGAAGGACAGGAAGTTAGGAAAAGGTGGAGGAGTGGCTCTGTTAATTAACAATGGTATTAGCACATTAGAGAGGGATGAACCAAGTTCAGGAAACCAGGATGTAGAAGCAGTTTGGGCTGAGATGAGGAATGATAAAAGCAAGAAGTCACTTGTGGGAGTGGTGTACAGGCCCCCTAATCTTAACTACACAGTTGGACAGAATATAAAAGAAAAGATAATGGAAGCTTGCCAGAAAGATACAGTAATAATCATAGGGGATTTAAGTCTACATATAGACTGGAAAAATCAGAGCGACAAAGGTAGTGTAGATGAGGAGTTCATAGAATGTTTTCAGGATAGTTTCTTAGAACAGCATGTTTTGGAGCCAACCAGAGGGCAGGCTATATTAGACCTGGTATTGAGCAACGAGATAGGGTTAACTGATGATCTCCACGCGAAGGAACCCCTAGGTAGCAGCGATCATAATATGATTGAATTTTAAATTGCTTTGAAGAAGAAACGAGTGCATCCAAGGCTAGTATTTTAAACTTAAATAAGGGCAATTGTGTGGGCATGAAAGCAGAGCCAGCTAAAGTGAACTGGCAAATGAGGTTAAGGGCTATGTCAATAGAAGTTCAGTGACAGATATTTAACGGGATATTTCAAAAATACACAGAATAGATACATTAATAAGAAAGAAACATTCCAAGGGGAGGACCCACCATCCATGGTTAACTAAAAAAGTTAGACAGTATCAAACTTAAAGAAAAAGCACAAAAACTGGTGGCAGGTCAGAAGATTGGGAAGAACATAAAGAACAGCAAAGAATGACAAAAAGATTAATAAGGAGGGAAAAATTAGAGAATGAGAGAAAGCTAGCTAGTAACATAAAAGCAGGTACTGAGGGTTTCAATAGATATTTAAACAAGAAAAGAGTTAATAAAATGAACATTAGCCCTATACTGAGTGCGTCTAGGAAATTGATAATGGAAACTAGGGAGAATGCAGATGAATTAAACAGGTATTTTGCTTCGGTCTTCATTATACAGGACACAAATAACATCCCGGAAATAGCTGTAAATCAGGAAACGGAAGGGAGAGAGGAACTAGGGAAAATTACAATTAACCAATTTACTGGAGTTCTTTGAAGAAGTCATGTGTGCTGTGGATAAATGGGGAGCCACTGGATGTACTGTACTTAGATTTCCAGATGGCATTTGATAAAGTGCCACATCAAAGGTTATTGCCGAAAAGAAAAGCTCATGGTGTAGCGGGTAACATTGGCACAGGTGAACATTTAGCTCGCTCACAGGATGCAGAGTTGGCAGAAATGGGCCTTTTTCTGGTTGACAGGATAGGATGTGATGAGTGATGTGGCACAGGGATCGGTGCTGGGGCCTCAATCTTTTACAATTTATATAAATGACTTGGATGAAGGGACCAAAGGAATGGTTGCTAAAGTTGCTGACGAGACAAACATAGGCAGGAAATAGATTGTGAAGAGGACATAAGGAGGCTACAAAGTGACATAGATAGGTTAAGTGATTGGGCAAAGATCTGTCAAATGGAGTACAATGTGGGCAAATATGAAATTGTTCATTTTGACAGAAAGAATAAAAAACTTATTATCTAAATGGTGAGAGATTGCAGAGCTCTGAGATTCAGAGGGATCTGGGTGTCCTAGTGCATGAATCACAAAAGGTTAGTATGCAGGTACAGCAGGTAATTAGGAAAGCTAATAGAATGTTATCATTTATTGGGAGGGGAATTGATTACAGAAGTAGGGAGGTTATGCTTCAGTCGTACAGACATTGGTGAGACCACATCTGGAATATCGTGCACAGTGCTTATCTCCTTATTTAAAGAAAGATGTAAATGCATTAGAAGCAGTTCAGGTTTACTAGGAATAGGCAGGTTAGGCTTGTATCCACTGGAATTTAGAAGAGTAAGAGGCAATTTAATTGAAACCTTTAAGATACAGAAGGGTCTTGACAGGGTGAATGCTGAGAGGATATTTCCTGTTGTGGGAGAATTTAGAACCAGGAGTCATTGGTTAAAAATAAGGGGTCACTCATTTAAGACAGAGATTAGGAGAATTTTTTTTCTCTCAGAGAGTTGAGCGTCTTTGGAACTCTTGTCCTCAAAAGTCATTGGAAGCAGAGGCTTTGAATATTATCAAGGCAGAGCTAGATAGATTCTTGATTAACACAGGAGTGAAAGGTTATCGGGGGTAGGAAGAATGTGGGGTTGAGGTTACACAGACCAGCCATGATCTTACTGAATGGCAGAGCAGGTTCGAGGGCTGAGTGGCCTACTGCTGCTCCTAATTCGTATGTACGTATGTTCATAGCAAATCCTGTAACTCTCTCCCTAACAGTATTGCGGGCGTATCTGCACCAGATATCCTGCAGCCGCTCAAGAAGCCAACTCACTACCACCTTCTCAAGGAGAATTAGGGACGGAAAATAAATGCTGGACTTGCCAGTGGCGCTTGCATCCTATGAATTCATTTTTCTAAAAACTCAAGTAACATCACTGTCCCCTTCAAATCTACTGTCATCACTAACCTCATGCAAAAACTCGCACTTGACCCCAACTCCAACCTCCTTTAACAGGCTATCACCTCTCATGTCACAGCCCATTTATAATGTAAACCCATGTTTAAACCCTTCCAGTCAGGTTTCCACCCATGCCAGTTTGAAACATGTCATCCTATGTGACCGTGATAAAGGTGAACCTTCCTTCTTCATCCTTCTTGACTTGTCTGCAGCCTGTGACACGGCTGACCCCACCATCCTCCTCCAATGCCTCTCCACTGTTGTCTAGCTGGGTGGACTGCTCTCATGTGGTTCCATTCTAATCTAAGCATAAGTCAGAGAACCACTTGTAATGGCTTCTCTTCCTGCTCCAACATTTCCTCTGGTGTCCCCGAAGGATCTACCCTTAGTCCCTAATCTATATGCTGCCCCTTAGTGACATCATCAAAGGCAGTGTGTTAGTTTTTACATGTACACTGACAATGTCCAGCTCTACCTCACCACCACCTCTCCCAACCCCTTCACTGTTACCAAATAATCAGATAGCTTATCCAACATTCAGCACTGGATGAACAGGTATTGCCGCCCAGGTGGACAGTTGAGGTCCGGAGTCAGGTGTTTAAGAGTTTCAGGGCCTAGGTTTTGGGAGGTTTTTGATCCTCAGCTTTTGAGGGTTACAGCCTGAGTTTCAGGGGTTTAGTTCCTGGATTTGAGGGGGGGTAGTTAGGTTCCAGGGTTCTGAGGATTCAAGGCTCTTGTTTTGTCAGGGGTTCAGTTCCTGGGTTTTGGTGGTTTAGGAAACAGATTTTGGGCGGTTCAGGTCCCAGGTTTTGGGGAGGTCCAGGGACTGGGTTTTGGGGCTGGAATTTTGAGGCGGGGGGGCAGAGGTTGAGGGTAATTAGGACCCTGGGTTTCAGGGGTTGGGGGCCATGTTTTTGGGCGAGCTTGGGACACAGTTTGGGAGGTCCGGCGCCCAGACTTTGGGAGCTGGTGCCCGCATTTTGAGAGTTTGGCACCCAATTTTGGGGAGGGGGGAGGGTTGGTTAAGAGTAGGTTTTGAGTGGTTTGAGGTTAGGTTGGGGGGGTTTGGGCCCTGGGCTTTGGTGGTCCACATACTGGATTTTTTCGGGTTCGGGCCCGAGGTTTTGGTGGGTGTTGGGGCCCAGGTTTATTGAAAGGAGTTTGGAGCCAGGGTTTTGGGGCGCAATATGGGGCCCAGGGTTTGAGGCCGTTTGGGGCCTGGATTTGGTGGGAGGAGTGCGGTTTCAGGGCCCAGGATTTTAGGGGGGGGGGTGGTTCGGGGCCCAGGTTTTTTTTGGGTTGTGGTTTGGGCCTGAGTTTTTCTGGGGGAGCTCGGAGCCCAGTTTTTTGTGGGGGGAGGGGTGTCAGAGTTCGGGGCCCGGGTTTTTTTGGGGGGTGTTGGAGTTCGGGGCCCGGGTTTTTTGCGGGGGGTCGAGGCCTGGGATTTTTTGTGAGGGTCGGGGCCTGGGGTTTTTTGAGGGGGGGGGGGGTCGGGGCCCGGGTTTTTGGAGGGGTTCCGGGACCGGGTTTTGGGGGAGAGTGGTCGGGGCCAGGTTTTGGGCAGGGGAGGGTTCAGTGGACAGAGACTGATTTTTGGGGGTGGGGGGGGGCCGGGGACTAGGTTTTGGGGGGGGCGGGGTCGGTGGTCAGGACCAAGTTTCGGGCGGGGGGGGGGGGCAGTGGTTGGGGCCCAGGTTTTGGGGGGGGGGTTGGGGTCGGGGCCTGGGTTTTGAAGGGCGGGGTAGGGGCCCGGGTATTTAAGGGGGGTTTGGGGCCTGGGTTTTGGTGGGGGGAGGGTTGGGGCCCGGGTTTTTTTTTTGGGGGGGGGGGGGTAGGG
Organism: Carcharodon carcharias; assembly: GCF_017639515.1. Taxonomy (NCBI): domain Eukaryota; kingdom Metazoa; phylum Chordata; class Chondrichthyes; order Lamniformes; family Lamnidae; genus Carcharodon; species Carcharodon carcharias. The sequence goes on from NC_054482.1 coordinate 122,797,104, forward strand.
GCCCGGGTTTTTGAGGGGGGGGGGTAGTTTGGGGCCCAGGTTATATTGGGGGGGGCGGGGGTCGGGACCCAGGTTTTTGTGGGAAGGAAGGGGATGTTTGGGGCCCAGGTTATCTTGGCGGGGGGGGGGGGGAGGTTTGGGACCCGGGTTTTTAGGGGGGGAGTTGGGGCCCGGAGTTTTTTGGGGGTTTCGGGGTAACTTCTACATTAGCAAATTTGCCGCATTCGAAGCTTCAGAATTCTCGAGCCCTGCTCACTCACCCTTTGACCCCGCACCGCTCCTCCAATCACAGCCCGAATACGTCGAACACTTTTATTGACGTCACAAATTCCCCGATATCTCCATGGAAACCAGGGTCTAAAAAACAGGGGTATTAGTGCTGGGATTTTACAGTCGGGCTATATGAATCAGGGGTATTAGTGTTGGGATTTTACAGTCGGGGTATATGAATCAGGGGTATTAGTGTTGGGTGTTTTACAGTCGGGGTATATGAATCAGGGGTATTAGTGTTGGGATTTTACAGTCGGGATATATGAATCAGGGGTATTACTGTTGGGATTTTACAGTCGGGGTATATGAATCAGGGGTATTAGTGTTGGGATTTTACAGTCGGGATATATGAATCAGGGGTATTAGTGTTGGGTGTTTTACAGTCGGGATATATGAATCAGGGGTATTAGTGCTGGGATTTTACAGTCGGGGTATATGAATCAGGGGTATTAGTGTTGGGTGTTTTACAGTCGGGGTATATGAATCAGGGGTATTAGTGTTGGGTGTTTTACAGTCGGGATATATGAATCAGGGGTATTACTGTTGGGATTTTACAGTCGGGGTATATGAATCAGGGGTATTAGTGTTGGGATTTTACAGTCGGGATATATGAATAAGGGGTATTACTGTTGGGATTTTACAGTCGGGGTATATGAATCAGGGGTATTAGTGTTGGGATTTTACAGTCGGGATATATGAATCAGGGGTATTAGTGTTGGGTGTTTTACAGTCGGGATATATGAATCAGGGGTATTACTGTTGGGATTTTACAGTCGGGGTATATGAATCAGGGGTATTAGTGTTGGGTGTTTTACAGTCGGGGTATATGAATCAGGGGTATTAGTGTTGGGTGTTTTACAGTCGGGATATATGAATCAGGGGTATTACTGTTGGGATTTTACAGTCGGGGTATATGAATCAGGGGTATTAGTGTTGGGATTTTACAGTCGGGATATATGAATCAGGGGTATTACTGTTGGGATTTTACAGTCGGGGTATATGAATCAGGGGTATTAGTGTTGGGTGTTTTACAGTCGGGATATATGAATCAGGGGTATTACTGTTGGGATTTTACAGTCGGGGTATATGAATCAGGGGTATTAGTGTTGGGTGTTTTACAGTCGGGATATATGAATCAGGGGTATTAGTGTTGGGATTTTACAGTCGGGGTATATGAATCAGGGGTATTAGTGTTGGGTGTTTTACAGTCGGGATATATGAATCAGGGGTATTAGTGTTGGGATTTTACAGTCGGGGTATATGAATCAGGGGTATTAGTGTTGGGTGTTTTACAGTCGGGATATATGAATCAGGGGTATTAGTGCTGTGATTTTACAGTTGGGGTATATGAATCAGGGGTATTAGTGTTGGGTGTTTTACAGTCGGGATATATGAATCAGGGGTATTAGTGTTGGGTGTTTTACAGTCGGGATATATGAATCAGGGGTATTAGTGTTGGGATTTTACAGTCGGGATATATGAATCAGGGGTATTACTGTTGGGATTTTACAGTCGGGGTATATGAATCAGGGGTATTAGTGTTGGGATTTTACAGTCGGGATATATGAATCAGGGGTATTACTGTTGGGATTTTACAGTCGGGGTATATGAATCAGGGGTATTAGTGTTGGGTGTTTTACAGTCGGGATATATGAATCAGGGGTATTACTGTTGGGATTTTACAGTCGGGGTATATGAATCAGGGGTATTAGTGTTGGGATTTTACAGTCGGGATATATGAATCAGGGGTATTACTGTTGGGATTTTACAGTCGGGGTATATGAATCAGGGGTATTAGTGTTGGGTGTTTTACAGTCGGGATATATGAATCAGGGGTATTACTGTTGGGATTTTACAGTCGGGGTATATGAATCAGGGGTATTAGTGTTGGGTGTTTTACAGTCGGGATATATGAATCAGGGGTATTAGTGTTGGGATTTTACAGTCGGGGTATATGAATCAGGGGTATTAGTGTTGGGTGTTTTACAGTCGGGATATATGAATCAGGGGTATTAGTGTTGGGATTTTACAGTCGGGGTATATGAATCAGGGGTATTAGTGTTGGGTGTTTTACAGTCGGGATATATGAATCAGGGGTATTAGTGTTGGGATTTTACAGTCGGGGTATATGAATCAGGGGTATTAGTGTTGGGATTTTACAGTCGGGATATATGAATCAGGGGTATTACTGTTGGGATTTTACAGTCGGGGTATATGAATCAGGGGTATTAGTGTTGGGTGTTTTACAGTCGGGATATATGAATCAGGGGTATTAGTGTTGGGATTTTACAGTCGGGGTATATGAATCAGGGGTATTAGTGTTGGGTGTTTTACAGTCGGGATATATGAATCAGGGGTATTAGTGTTGGGATTTTACAGTCGGGGTATATGAATCAGGGGTATTAGTGTTGGGTGTTTTACAGTCGGGATATATGAATCAGGGGTATTACTGTTGGGATTTTACAGTCGGGGTATATGAATCAGGGGTATTAGTGTTGGGTGTTTTACAGTCGGGATATATGAATCAGGGGTATTAGTGTTGGGATTTTACAGTCGGGGTATATGAATCAGGGGTATTAGTGCTGGGATTTTACAGTCGGGATATATGAATCAGGGGTATTACTGTTGGGATTTTACAGTCGGGGTATATGAATCAGGGGTATTAGTGTTGGGTGTTTTACAGTCGGGATATATGAATCAGGGGTATTACTGTTGGGATTTCACAGTCGGGGTATATGAATCAGGGGTATTACTGTTGGGTGTTTTACAGTCGGGATATATGAATCAGGGGTATTAGTGCTGGGATTTTACAGTCGGGATATATGAATCAGGGGTATTAGTGTTGGGATTTTACAGTCGGGGTATATGAATCAGGGGTATTAGTGCTGGGATTTTACAGTCGGGGTATATGAATCAGGGGTATTAGTGTTGGGTGTTTTACAGTCGGGATATATGAATCAGGGGTATTAGTGTTGGGATTTTACAGTCGGGGTATATGAATCAGGGGTATTAGTGTTGGGTGTTTTACAGTCGGGATATATGAATCAGGGGTATTAGTGTTGGGATTTTACAGTCGGGGTATATGAATCAGGGGTATTAGTGTTGGGTGTTTTACAGTCGGGATATATGAATCAGGGGTATTAGTGTTGGGATTTTACAGTCGGGATATATGAATCAGGGGTATTAGTGCTGGGATTTTACAGTCGGGATATATGAATCAGGGGTATTACTGTTGGGATTTTACAGTCGGGGTATATGAATCAGGGGTATTAGTGTTGGGTGTTTTACAGTCGGGATATATGAATCAGGGGTATTACTGTTGGGATTTTACAGTCGGGGTATATGAATCAGGGGTATTAGTGTTGGGTGTTTTACAGTCGGGATATATGAATCAGGGGTATTAGTGTTGGGATTTTACAGTCGGGGTATATGAATCAGGGGTATTAGTGCTGGGATTTTACAGTCGGGATATATGAATCAGGGGTATTACTGTTGGGATTTTACAGTCGGGGTATATGAATCAGGGGTATTAGTGTTGGGTGTTTTACAGTCGGGATATATGAATCAGGGGTATTACTGTTGGGATTTTACAGTCGGGGTATATGAATCAGGGGTATTAGTGTTGGGTGTTTTACAGTCGGGATATATGAATCAGGGGTATTAGTGCTGGGATTTTACAGTCGGGATATATGAATCAGGGGTATTAGTGTTGGGATTTTACAGTCGGGGTATATGAATCAGGGGTATTAGTGTTGGGTGTTTTACAGTCGGGATATATGAATCAGGGGTATTAGTGTTGGGATTTTACAGTTGGGATATATGAATCAGGGGTATTAGTGCTGGGATTTTACAGTTGGGATATATGAATCAGGGGTATTAGTGCTGGGATTTTACAGTTGGGATATATGAATCAGGGGTATTAGTGCTGGGATTTTACAGTCGGGCTATATGAATCAGGGGTATTAGTGCTGGGATTTTACAGTCGGGGTATATGAATCAGGGGTATTAGTGTTGGGTGTTTTACAGTCGGGATATATGAATCAGGGGTATTAGTGTTGGGATTTTACAGTCGGGGTATATGAATCAGGGGTATTAGTGTTGGGTGTTTTACAGTCGGGATATATGAATCAGGGGTATTACTGTTGGGATTTTACAGTCGGGGTATATGAATCAGGGGTATTAGTGTTGGGTGTTTTACAGTCGGGATATATGAATCAGGGGTATTAGTGTTGGGATTTTACAGTCAGGATATATGAATCAGGGGTATTAGTGCTGGGATTTTACAGTCGGGATATATGAATCAGGGGTATTACTGTTGGGATTTTACAGTCGGGGTATATGAATCAGGGGTATTAGTGTTGGGTGTTTTACAGTCGGGATATATGAATCAGGGGTATTACTGTTGGGATTTTACAGTCGGGGTATATGAATCAGGGGTATTAGTGTTGGGTGTTTTACAGTCGGGATATATGAATCAGGGGTATTAGTGTTGGGATTTTACAGTCGGGGTATATGAATCAGGGGTATTAGTGCTGGGATTTTACAGTCGGGATATATGAATCAGGGGTATTACTGTTGGGATTTTACAGTCGGGGTATATGAATCAGGGGTATTAGTGTTGGGTGTTTTACAGTCGGGATATATGAATCAGGGGTATTACTGTTGGGATTTTACAGTCGGGGTATATGAATCAGGGGTATTAGTGTTGGGTGTTTTACAGTCGGGATATATGAATCAGGGGTATTAGTGCTGGGATTTTACAGTCGGGATATATGAATCAGGGGTATTAGTGTTGGGATTTTACAGTCGGGGTATATGAATCAGGGGTATTAGTGCTGGGATTTTACAGTCGGGGTATATGAATCAGGGGTATTAGTGTTGGGTGTTTTACAGTCGGGATATATGAATCAGGGGTATTAGTGTTGGGATTTTACAGTCGGGGTATATGAATCAGGGGTATTAGTGTTGGGTGTTTTACAGTCGGGATATATGAATCAGGGGTATTAGTGTTGGGATTTTACAGTCGGGATATATGAATCAGGGGTATTAGTGCTGGGATTTTACAGTCGGGATATATGAATCAGGGGTATTACTGTTGGGATTTTACAGTCGGGGTATATGAATCAGGGGTATTAGTGTTGGGTGTTTTACAGTCGGGATATATGAATCAGGGGTATTACTGTTGGGATTTTACAGTCGGGGTATATGAATCAGGGGTATTAGTGTTGGGTGTTTTACAGTCGGGATATATGAATCAGGGGTATTAGTGTTGGGATTTTACAGTCGGGGTATATGAATCAGGGGTATTAGTGCTGGGATTTTACAGTCGGGATATATGAATCAGGGGTATTACTGTTGGGATTTTACAGTCGGGGTATATGAATCAGGGGTATTAGTGTTGGGTGTTTTACAGTCGGGATATATGAATCAGGGGTATTACTGTTGGGATTTTACAGTCGGGGTATATGAATCAGGGGTATTAGTGTTGGGTGTTTTACAGTCGGGATATATGAATCAGGGGTATTAGTGCTGGGATTTTACAGTCGGGATATATGAATCAGGCGTATTAGTGTTGGGATTTTACAGTCGGGGTATATGAATCAGGGGTATTAGTGTTGGGTGTTTTACAGTCGGGATATATGAATCAGGGGTATTAGTGTTGGGATTTTACAGTCGGGGTATATGAATCAGGGGTATTAGTGCTGGGGTTTTAAAGTCGGGATATATGAATCAGGGGTATTAGTGTTGTGGGTTTACAGTCAGGATATATGAATCAGGGGTATTAGTGCTGGGGTTTTAAAGTCGGGATATATGAATCAGGGGTATTAGTGTTGGGCGTTTTACAGTCGGGATATATGAATCGGGGGTATTGGTTCTGGGGGTTTACAGTCGGGATATATGAATCAAGGGTATTAGTGTTGGGGGTTTCACGATCGATAAATATGAATCAGTGGTATTAGTGTTGTGGGTTTTACAGTCGGGAAATATGAATTGGGCATTTGTGTTGGGGGTTTTACAGTCGCGTTATATGAATCAGAGGTAGTAGTGTTGGAGGTTTACAGTTGGGATATATGAATCGGGTATTGGTGGGGGTTTTACAGTCGGGATATATGAATCACGGGTATTAGTGTTGGGGGTTTTACAGTCGGGATATATGAATCACGGGTATTAGTGTTGGGGGTTTTACAGTCGGGATATATGAATCAGGGGTATTAGTGTTTTGGTTTACAGTCGGGATATATGAATCAGGGGTATTAGTGTTTTGGTTTACAGTCGGGATATTTGAATCAGGGGTTTAGTGTTGGTGTTTTACAGTCGGGATATATGAATAAGGGGTATTAGTGTTGAGGGTTTTACAGTTGGGATAAATGAATCAGGGGTATTAGTGTTGGGGGTTTTACAGTCGGGATATATGAATTGGCCATTAGTGTTGGTGGTTTTACAGTCGGCTTAGATGAATCGCGGTAGTAGTGTCGGTGTTTACAGTCAAGATATATGAATCAGGGGTATTAGTGTTGGGAATTTTACAGTCGGGATATATGAATCTGGGGTATTAGTGATGGAGTTCTACATTCAGGACATATGAATCTGGGGTATTATTGCTGTGATTTTACAGTCGGGATATATGTATCAGGGGTATTACTGTTGGGGGTTTTACATTTGGGATATATGAATCAGGGTTATTGGTGTTGGGGGTTTTACGGTCGGGATATATGAATTGGGTATTAGTGTAGGTTTTTACAGTCGGGATATATGAATCAGGCATATTAGTGTTGGGGTTTACAGTCGGGACATATGAATCAGGGGTTTAGTGTTTGGGTTTTACAGTCGGGATATATGAATCAGGGGTATTAGTGCTGGGGTTTACGGTCGGGATATATGAATCATGTGTATTAGTGTTGGGGGTTTTACAGTCGGGATAAATGAATCAGGCATTAGTGTTGGTGGCTTTACAGTCGGTTTAGATGAATCAGGGGTAGTATATGAATCAGGGGTATTTACTGTCAGGATATATGAATCGGGGTATTAGTGTTGGGCATTTTACAGTCGGGATATATGAATCAGGGGTATTAGTGTTGGGGTTTACGGTCCGGATATATGAATCAGGGGTATTAGTGATGGAGTTCTACAGTCGGGACATATGAATCTGGGGTATTATTGCTGGGATTTTACAGTCAGGATATATGAATTAGGGGTATTACTGCTGGAGGTTTTACAGTCGGGATATATGAATCAGGGATATTAGTGTTGGGGGTTTTATGGTCGGGATATATGAATTATTAGTGCTGGGGTTTTACATTCGGGATGTATGAATCAGGGGTATTAGTGTTGGGGGTTTTACAGTCGGGATATATGAATTGGGTATTAGTGCTGGGGTTTTGCAGTCCGGATATATGAATCAGGAGTATTAGTGTTGGGGTTTACAGTCGGGTTCTATGAATCAGGGGTTTAGTGTTCGGGTTTTACAGTCGGGATATATGAATCAGGGGTATTAGTGCTGGGGTTTACAGTCGCGACATATGAATCAGGGGTATTAATGTTGGGAGTTTTACAGGCGGGACATATGAATCAGGGGTATTAGTGATGTAGTTCTACAGTCGGGACATATGAATCTGGGGTATTATTGTTGGGGGTTTTACAGTCGGGATATATGAATCAGGGGTATTACTGTTGGGGGTTTTACATTCGGGATATATGAATCAAGGGTATTAGTGTTGGGGATTTTATGGTCGGGATATATGAATTGGGTATTAGTGCTGGGGTTTTACAGTCGGGATATATGAATCTGGGGTATTAGTGTTGGGGTTTACAGTCGGGATATATTAATCTGGGGTATTAGTGTCGGGATTTTGCACTCGGGATATATGAATCTGGGGTATTAGTGTTTGGATTTTGTAGTCGGGATATAAGTATCAGGGGTATTCGTATTGGCGGTTTTACAGTCGAGATATATGAATCAGGGGTATTAGTGTTGGGGTTTGCAGTCGGGATATATGAATCAGGGGTATTAGTGTTGGGTGTTTTACTGTCGGGATATATGAATCAGGGGTATTAGTGTTGGGGGTTTTACAGTCGGGATATACGAATTGGGCATTAGTGTTGGGGTTTTTACGGTCGGGTTGTATGAATCAGGGGTAGTGGTGTTGGGGGTTTTACAGTTGGGATATATGAATCAGGGGTATTAGTGTTGGGATTTTGACAGTCGGGATATATGAATCTGGGGTATTGGTGTTGGGGGTTTTACATTCGGGATATATGAATCAGGGGTATTAGTGTTGGGGTTTACAGTCGGGAAATATGAATCAGAGGTATTAGTTCTGGGGTTTACAGTCGGGATATATGAATCAGGGGTATTAGTGTTGGGTGTTTTGCTGTTGGGATATATGAATCAGGGGTGTTGGTTTTGGGGTTTACAGTCGGGATATATGAATCAGGCGTATTAGTGCTGGGGTTTTACAGTCGGAATATATGAATCAGTGGTATTAGTGCTGGTGTTTTACAGTCGGGATATATGAATCAGGGGTATTAGTGTTGGGGTTTACACTCGGGATATATGAATCTGGGGTTTAGTGTTGGGGTTTTACAGTCGGGATATATGAATCCGGGGTATTAGTGTTGGGATTTTAATGTCGTGATATATGAATCAGGGGTATTATTGCTGGGATTTTACAGTTGGGATATATGAATCAGGGGTATTAGTGCTGGGATTTTACAGTCGGGATATATGAATCAGGGGTATTAGTGCTGGGATTTTACAATCGGGATATATGAATCAGGGGTATTAGTGCTGGGATTTTACAATCGGGATATATGAATCAGGGGTATTAGTGTTGGGGGTTTACAGTCGGGACATATGAGTCAGGGTTATTAGTGTTGGGGGTTTACAGTCGAGATATATGAATCATGTGAATTAGTGTTGGGGGTTTTACAGTCGGGATAAATGAATCAGGCATTAGTGTTGGTGGCTTTACAGTCGGGTTAGATGAATCAGGGGCAGTAGTGTTGGCGGGTTTACTGTCGGGATATATGAATCAGGGGTATTAGTGGTGGGGGTTTTACTGTCAGGATATATGAATCAGGTGTATTAGTGTTGGGCGTTTTACAGTCGGGATATATGAATCAGGGGTATTAGTGTTGGGGTTTACAGTCCGGATGTATGAATCAGGGGTATTAGTGATGGCGTTCTACAGTCGGGACATATGAATCTGGGGTATTATTGCTGGGATTTTACAGTTGGGATATATGAATTAGGGGTATTACTGCTGGAGGTTTTACAGTCGGGATATATGAATCAGGGATATTAGTGTTGGGGGTTTTATGGTCGGGATATATGAATTATTAGTGCTGGGGTTTTACATTCGGGATGTATGAATCAGGGGTATTAGTGTTGGGGGTTTTACAGTCGGGATATATGAATTGGGTATTAGTGCTGGGGTTTTACAGTCCGGATATATGAATCAGGGGTATTAGTGTTGGAGTTTACAGTCGGGTTCTATGAATCAGGGGTTTAGTGTTCGGGTTTTACAGTCGGGATATATGAATCAGGGGTATTAATGCTGGGGTTTACAGTCACGACATATGAATCAGGGGTATTAGTGTTGAGAGTTTTACAGGCGGGACATATGAATCTGGGGTATTATTGTGGGGGTTTTACAGTCGGGATATATGAATCAGGGGTATTACTGTTGGGGGTTTTACAGTCGGGATATATGAATCAGGGCTAACAGTGTTGGAGGTTTTATGGTCGGTATATATGAATTGGGTATCAGTGCTGGGGTTTTACATTCGGGATATATGAATCAAGGGTATTAGTGTTGGGGATTTTATGGTCAGGATATATGAATTGGGTATTAGTGCTGGGGTTTTACAGTCGGGATATATGAATCTGGGGTATTAGTGTTGGGGTTTACAGTCGGGATATATTAATCTGGGGTATTAGTGTTGGGATTTTGCACTCGGGATATATGAATCTGGGGTATTAGTGTTTGGATTTTGTAGTCAGGATATATGTATCAGGGGTATTCGTATTGGCGGTTTTACAGTCGAGATATATGAATCAGGGGTATTAGTGTTGGGGTTTGCAGTCGGGATATATGAATCAGGGTTATTAGTGTTGGGTGTTTTACTGTCGGGATATATGAATCAGGGGTATTAGTGTTGGGGGGTTTACAGTCGGGATATACGAATCGGGCATTAGTGTTGGGATTTTGACAGTCGGGATATATGAATCTGGGGTATTGGTGTTGGGGGTTTTACATTTGGGATATATGAATCAGGGGTATTAGTGTTGGGGTTTACAGTCGGGAAATATGAATCAGAGGTATTAGTTCTGGGGTTTACAGTCGGGATATATGAATCAGGGGTATTAGTGTTGGGTGTTTTACAGTCGGGATATATGAATCAGGGATATTAGTGTTGGGGGTTTTACAGTCGGGATATATGAATCGGGCTTTAGTGTTGGGGGTTTTACGGTCGTGTTATATAAATCGGGGTAGTGGTGTTGGGGGTTTTACAGTCGGGATATATGAATCAGGGGTATTTGTGATGGAGGTTTTACAGTCGGGATATATGAATCAGGGGTATTTGTGTTGGGAGTTTTACAGTCGGGATATATGAATCCTGTGGTATTGGTGTTGGGGGTTTTACATTAGGTATATATGAATCAAGGGTATTAGTGTTGCGGTTTACAGTCGGGTTATATGAATCAGAGGTATTAATGTTGGGGTTTACAGTCAGGATATATGAATCAGGGGTATTAGTGTTGGATGTTTTACAGTCGGGATATATGAATCAGCGGTATTAGTGTTGGGGTTTTACATTCGGGATATATGAATCAGAGGTATTAGTGTTGGGGTTTACAGTCGGGATATATGAATCAGGGATATTAGTATTGGGGGTTTTACAGTTGGGATATATGAATCAAGGGTATTAGTGTTGGGGGTTTTACAGTCAGGATATATGAATCAGGGGTATTAGTGCTGGGGTTTACAGTCGGGATATATGAATCAGGGGTATTAGTGTTGGGGTTTTCACGGTCGGGATATATGAATCAGGGGTATTAGTGTTGGGGGTTTTACAGTCGGGATATATGAATCAGGGGTATTAGTGTTAGGTGTTTTACAGTCGATATATATGAATCAGGGGCATTAGTGCTGGGATTTTACAGTCGGGATATATGAATCAGGGGTATTAGTGTTGGGGGTTTACGGTCGGGATTTATGAATCAGGGGTATTTGTGCTGGGATTTTACAGTCGGGATATATGAATCAGGGGTATTAGTGTTGGGGGTTTACAGTCGTGTTATATGAATCAGGTGTATAAGCATTGGGGGTTTTATGGTCGGGATATTGGAATCAGACGTATTAGTGCTGGGGGTTTACAGTCGGGATATATGAATCAGGGGTATTAGTGTTGGGGATTTTACAGTCCGGATATATGAATCAGGGGTATTAGTGTTGGGGGTTTACGGTCGGGATTTATGAATCAGGGGTATTTGTGCTGTGATTTTACAGTCAGGATATATGAATCAGGGGTATTAGTGTTGGGGGTTTACGGTCGGGATATGTGAATCAGGGGTATTAGTTTTGGGGGTTTACAGTCGAGATGTATGAATCAGGTGTATAAGTGTTGGGGGTTTTATGGTCGGGATATCTGAATCAGGGGTATTAGTGTTGGGGGTTTTATGGTCGGGATATATGAATCGGGTATTAGTGTTGGGGTTTGCCTTCGGGATATATGAATCAGTGGTTTAGTATTGGGGTTTTACAGTCGGGATATATGAATCAGGCTTATTAGTGCTGGGATTTTACAGTCGGGATATATGAATCAGGGGTATTACTGTTGGGCGTTTACGGTCTGGTTATATGAATCAGGGGTATTAGTGCCGGGATTTTACAGTCGGGATATATGAATCAGCGGTATTAGTGTTGTGGGTTTACAGTCGGGATATATGAATCAAGGGTATTAGTGTTGGTGTTTACAGTCGAGATATATGAATCAGGGGATTAGTGTTGGGTGTTTTACAATCGGGATATATGAATCAGGGATATTTGTATTGGTGTTTACAGTCGGGATATATGAATCAGTCGTATTAGTGCTGGGGGTTCACAGTCGGGACCTATGAATCAGGGGTATTAGTGCTGGGATTTTACAGTCGGGATATATGAATCAGGGGTATTATTGTAGGGAGTTTTACGGTTGGTATATATGAATCAGGGGTATTAGTGTTGGGAGTTTTACATTGGGGATATATAAATCAAGGGTATTAGTGTTGGGGGTTTTATGGTCGGGATATATGAACCAGGGCTATTAGTGCTGGGGTTTTCAGTTGGGATATATGAATCAGGGGTATTAGTGTTGGGATTTTACAGTCGGGATATATGAATCAGGGGTATTAGTGCTGTGATTTTACAGTTGGGATATATGAATCAGGGGTATTAGTGCTGGGATATTACAGTCGGGATATATGAATCGGGGTATTAGTGCTGGGATTTTACAGTCGGGATATATGAATTAGGGGATTAGTGTTGGGTGTTTTACAATCGGGATATATGAATCAGGGATATTTGTATTGGTGTTTACAGTCGGGATAACGAATCAGTCGTATTAGTGCTGGGGTTTTACAGTCGGGACCTATGAATCAGGGGTATTAGTGCTGGGATTTTACAGTCAGGATATATGAATCAGGGGTATTATTGTTGGGAGTTTTACGGTTGGTATATATGAATCAGGGGTATTAGTGTTGGGAGTTTTACATTGGGGATATATAAATCAAGGGTATTAGTGTTGGGGGTTTTATGGTCGGGATATATGAACCAGGGCTATTAGTGCTGGTGTTTTCAGTTGGGATACATGAATCAGGGGTATTAGTGTTGGGATTTTACAGTCGGGATATATGAATCAGTGGTATTAGTGCTGTGATTTTACAGTTGGGATATATGAATCAGGGGTATTAGTGCTGGGATATTACAGTCGGGATATATGAATCAGGGATATTAGTGCTGGGATTTTACAGTCGGGATATATGAATCAGGGGTATTAGTGCTGGGATATTACAGTCGGGAGATATGAATCAGGGGTATTAGTGTTGGGGGTTTTACAGTCGGGATATATGAATCGGGCATTAGTGTTGGGGTTTTTACGGTCGGGTTGTATGAATCAGGGGTAGTGGTGTTGGGGGTTTTACAGTTGGGATATATGAATCAGGGGTATTAGTGTTGGGATTTTCACAGTCGGGATATATGAATCTGGGGTATTGGTGTTGGGTGTTTTACATTCGGGATATATGAATCAGGGGTATTAGTGTTGGGGTTTACAGTCGGGAAATATGAATCAGAGGTATTAGTTCTGGGGTTTACAGTCGGGATATATGAATCAGGGGTATTAGTGTTGGGTGTTTTACAGTCGGGATATATGAATCGGGCTTTAGTGTTGGGGGTTTTACGGTCGTGTTATATAAATCGGGGTAGTCGTGTTGGGGGTTTTACAGTCGGGATATATGAATCAGGGGTATTTGTGATGGAGGTTTTACGGTTGTGATATATGAATCAGGGGTATTTGTGTTGGGAGTTTTACAGTCGGGATATATGAATCCTGTGGTATTGGTGTTGGGGGTTTTACATTAGGTATATATGAATCAAGGGTATTAGTGTTGCGGTTTACAGTCGGGTTATATGAATCAGAGGTATTAGTGTTGGGGTTTACAGTCGGGATATATGAATCAGGGGTATTAGTGTTGGATGTTTTACAGTCGGGATATATGAATCAGCGGTATTAGTGTTGGGGTTTTACATTCGGGATATATGAATCAGAGGTATTAGTGTTGGGGTTTACAGTCGGGATATATGAATCAGGGATATTAGTATTGGGGGTTTTACAGTTGGGATATATGAATCAAGGGTATTAGTGTTGGGGGTTTTACAGTCAGGATATATGAATCAGGGGTATTAGTGCTGGGGTTTACAGTCGGGATATATGAATCAGTGGTATTAGTGTTGGGGTTTTCACAGTCGGGATATATGAATCAAGGGTATTAGTGTTGGGGGTTTTACAGTCGGGACATATGAATCAGGGGTATTAGTGTTAGGTGTTTTACAGTCGGTATATATGAATCTGGGGCATTAGTGCTGGGATTTTACAGTCGGGATATATGAATCAGGGGTATTAGTGTTGGAGGTTTACGGTCGGGATTTATGAATCAGGGGTATTTGTGCTGGGATTTTACACTCGGGATATATGAATCAGGGGTATTAGTGTTGGGGGTTTACAGTCGAGTTATATGAATCAGGTGTATAAGCATTGGGGGTTTTATGGTCGGGATATTGGAATCAGACGTATTAGTGCTGGGGGTTTACAGTCGGGATATATGAATCAGGGGTATTAGTGTTGGGGATTTTACAGTTCGGATATATGAATCAGGGGTATTAGTGTTGGGGGTTTACGGTCGGGATTTATGAATCAGGGGTATTTGTGCTGTGATTTTACAGTCGGGATATATGAAACAAGGGTATTAGTGTTGGGGGTTTACGGTTGGGATATGTGAATCAGGGGTATTAGTTTTGGGGGTTTACAGTCGAGATGTATGAATCAGGTGTATAAGTGTTGGGGGTTTTATGGTCGGGATATCTGAATCAGGGGTATTAGTGTTGGGGGTTTTATGGTCGGGATATATGAATCGGGTATTAGTGTTGGGGTTTGCCTTCGGGATATATGAATCAGTGGTTTAGTATTGGGGTTTTACAGTCGGGATATATGAATCAGGCTTATTAGTGCTGGGATTTTACAGTCGGGATATATGAATCAGGGGTATTACTGTTGGGCGTTTACGGTCTGGTTATATGAATCAGGGGTATTAGTGCCGGGATTTTACAGTCGGGATATATGAATCAGCGGTATTAGTGTTGTGGGTTTACAGTCGGGATATATGAATCAAGGATATTAGTGTTGGTGTTTACAGTCGGGATATATGAATCAGGGGATTAGTCTTGGGTGTTTTACAATCGGGATATATGAATCAGGGATATTTGTATTGGTGTTTACAGTCGGGATATATGAATCAGTCGTATTAGTGCTGGGGGTTCACAGTCGGGACCTATGAATCAGGGGTATTAGTGCTGGGATTTTACAGTCGGGATATATGAATCAGGGGTATTATTGTAGGGAGTTTTACGGTTGGTATATATGAATCAGGGGTATTAGTGTTGGGAGTTTTACATTGGGGATATATAAATCAAGGGTATTAGTGTTGGGGGTTTTATGGTCGGGATATATGAACCAGGGGTATTAGTGCTGGGGTTTTCAGTTGGGATATATGAATCAGGGGTATTAGTGTTGGGATTTTACAGTCGGGATATATGAATCAGGGGTATTAGTGCTGTGATTTTACAGTTGGGATATATGAATCAGGGGATTAGTGTTGGGTGTTTTACAATCGGGATATATGAATCAGGGATATTTGTATTGGTGTTTACAGTCGGGATAACGAATCAGTCGTATTAGTGCTGGGGTTTTACAGTCGGGACCTATGAATCAGGGGTATTAGTGCTGGGATTTTACAGTCAGGATATATGAATCAGGGGTATTATTGTTGGGAGTTTTACGGTTGGTATATATGAATCAGGGGTATTAGTGTTGGGAGTTTTACATTGGGGATATATAAATCAAGGGTATTAGTGTTGGGGGTTTTATGGTCGGGATATATGAACCAGGGCTATTAGTGCTGGGGTTTTCAGTTGGGATATATGAATCAGGGGTATTAGTGTTGGGATTTTACAGTCGGGATATATGAATCAGGGGTATTAGTGCTGTGATTTTACAGTTGGGATATATGAATCAGGGGATTAGTGTTGGGTGTTTTACAATCGGGATATATGAATCAGGGATATTTGTATTGGTGTTTACAGTCGGGATAACGAATCAGTCGTATTAGTGCTGGGGTTTTACAGTCGGGACCTATGAATCAGGGGTATTAGTGCTGGGATTTTACAGTCAGGATATATGAATCAGGGGTATTATTGTTGGGAGTTTTACGGTTGGTATATATGAATCAGGGGTATTAGTGTTGGGAGTTTTACATTGGGGATATATAAATCAAGGGTATTAGTGTTGGGGGTTTTATGGTCGGGATATATGAACCAGGGCTATTAGTGCTGGTGTTTTCAGTCGGGATACATGAATCAGGGGTATTAGTGTTGGGATTTTACAGTCGGGATATATGAATCAGTGGTATTAGTGCTGTGATTTTACAGTTGGGATATATGAATCAGGGGTATTAGTGGTGGGATATTACAGTCGGGATATATGAATCAGGGATATTAGTGCTGGGATTTTACAGTCGGGATATATGAATCAGGGGTATTAGTGCTGGGATATTACAGTCGGGAGATATGAATCAGGGGTATTAGTGTTGGGGGTTTTACAGTCGGGATATATGAATCGGGCATTAGTGTTGGGGTTTTTACGGTCGGGTTGTATGAAGCAGGGGTAGTGGTGTTGGGGGTTTTACAGTTGGGATATATGAATCAGGGGTATTAGTGTTGGGATTTTCACAGTCGGGATATATGAATCTGGGGTATTGGTGTTGGGGGTTTTACATTCGGGATATATGAATCAGGGGTATTAGTGTTGGGGTTTACAGTCGGGAAATATGAATCAGAGGGATTAGTTCTGGGGTTTACAGTCGGGATATATGAATCAGGGGTATTAGTGTTGGGTGTTTTACAGTCGGGCTATATGAATCGGGCTTTAGTGTTGGGGGTTTTACGGTCGTGTTATATAAATCGGGGTAGTCGTGTTGGGGGTTTTACAGTCGGGATATATGAATCAGGGGTATTTGTGATGGAGGTTTTACAGTTGGGATATATGAATCAGGGGTATTTGTGTTGGGAGTTTTACAGTCGGGATATATGAATCCTGTGGTATTGGTGTTGGGGGTTTTACATTAGGTATATATGAATCAAGGGTATTAGTGTTGCGGTTTACAGTCGGGTTATATGAATCAGAGGTATTTATGTTGGGGTTTACAGTCGGGATATATGAATCAGGGGTATTAGTGTTGGATGTTTTACAGTCGGGATATATGAATCAGCGGTATTAGTGTTGGGGTTTTACATTCGGGATATATGAATCAGAGGTATTAGTGTTGGGGTTTACAGTCGGGATATATGAATCAGGGATATTAGTATTGGGGGTTTTACAGTTGGGATATATGAATCAAGGGTATTAGTGTTGGGGGTTTTACAGTCAGGATATATGAATCAGGGGTATTAGTGCTGGGGTTTACAGTCGGGATATATGAATCAGGGGTATTAGTGTTAGGTGTTTTACAGTCGGTATATATGAACCTGGGGCATTAGTGCTGGGATTTTACAGTCGGGATATATGAATCAGGGGTATTAGTGTTGGAGGTTTACGGTCGGGATTTATGAATCAGGGGTATTTGTGCTGGGATTTTACAGTCGGGATATATGAATCAGGGGTATTAGTGTTGGGGGTTTACAGTCGAGTTATATGAATCAGGTGTATAAGCATTGGGGGTTTTATGGTCGGGATATTGGAATCAGACGTATTAGTGCTGGGGGTTTACAGTCGGGATATATGAATCAGGGGTATTAGTGTTTGGGATTTTACAGTTCGGATATATGAATCAGGGGTATTAGTGTTGGGGGTTTACGGTCGGGATTTATGAATCAGGGGTATTTGTGCTGTGATTTTACAGTCGGGATATATGAATCAGGGGTATTAGTGTTGGGGGTTTACGGTTGGGATATGTGAATCAGGGGTATTAGTTTTGGGGGTTTACAGTCGAGATGTATGAATCTGGTGTATAAGTGTTGGGGGTTTTATGGTCGGGATATCTGAATCAGGGGTATTAGTGTTGGGATATTACAGTCGGGATATATGAATCAGGGATATTAGTGCTGGGATTTTACAGTCGGGATATATGAATCAGGGGTATTAGTGCTGGGATATTACAATCGGGAGATATGAATCAGGGGTATTAGTGTTGGGGGTTTTACAGTCGGGATATATGAATCGGGCATTAGTGTTGGGGTTTTTACGGTCGGGTTGTATGAAGCAGGGGTAGTGGTGTTGGGGGTTTTACAGTTGGGATATATGAATCAGGGGTATTAGTGTTGGGATTTTCACAGTCGGGATATATGAATCTGGGGTATTGGTGTTGGGGGTTTTACATTCGGGATATATGAATCAGGGGTATTAGTGTTGGGGTTTACAGTCGGGAAATATGAATCAGAGGGATTAGTTCTGGGGTTTACAGTCGGGATATATGAATCAGGGGTATTAGTGTTGGGTGTTTTACAGTCGGGCTATATGAATCGGGCTTTAGTGTTGGGGGTTTTACGGTCGTGTTATATAAATCGGGGTAGTCGTGTTGGGGGTTTTACAGTCGGGATATATGAATCAGGGGTATTTGTGATGGAGGTTTTACAGTTGGGATATATGAATCAGGGGTATTTGTGTTGGGAGTTTTACAGTCGGGATATATGAATCCTGTGGTATTGGTGTTGGGGGTTTTACATTAGGTATATATGAATCAAGGGTATTAGTGTTGCGGTTTACAGTCGGGTTATATGAATCAGAGGTATTTATGTTGGGGTTTACAGTCGGGATATATGAATCAGGGGTATTAGTGTTGGATGTTTTACAGTCGGGATATATGAATCAGCGGTATTAGTGTTGGGGTTTTACATTCGGGATATATGAATCAGAGGTATTAGTGTTGGGGTTTACAGTCGGGATATATGAATCAGGGATATTAGTATTGGGGGTTTTACAGTTGGGATATATGAATCAAGGGTATTAGTGTTGGGGGTTTTACAGTCAGGATATATGAATCAGGGGTATTAGTGCTGGGGTTTACAGTCGGGATATATGAATCAGGGGTATTAGTGTTAGGTGTTTTACAGTCGGTATATATGAATCTGGGGCATTAGTGCTGGGATTTTACAGTCGGGATATATGAATCAGGGGTATTAGTGTTGGAGGTTTACGGTCGGGATTTATGAATCAGGGGTATTTGTGCTGGGATTTTACAGTCGGGATATATGAATCAGGGGTATTAGTGTTGGGGGTTTACAGTCGAGTTATATGAATCAGGTGTATAAGCATTGGGGGTTTTATGGTCGGGATATTGGAATCAGACATATTAGTGCTGGGGGTTTACAGTCGGGATATATGAATCAGGGGTATTAGTGTTTGGGATTTTACAGTTCGGATATATGAATCAGGGGTATTAGTGTTGGGGGTTTACGGTCGGGATTTATGAATCAGGGGTATTTGTGCTGTGATTTTACAGTCGGGATATATGAATCAGGGGTATTAGTGTTGGGGGTTTACGGTTGGGATATGTGAATCAGGGGTATTAGTTTTGGGGGTTTACAGTCGAGATGTATGAATCTGGTGTATAAGTGTTGGGGGTTTTATGGTCGGGATATCTGAATCAGGGGTATTAGTGTTGGGGGTTTTATGGTCGGGATATATGAATCGGGTATTAGTGCTGGGGTTTTGCTGTTGGGATATATGAATCAGGGGTATTAGTGTTGGGGTTTGCCTTCGGGATATATGAATCAGTGGTTTAGTATTGGGGTTTTACAGTCGGGATATATGAATCAGGCTTATTAGTGCTGGGATTTTACAGTCGGGATATATGAATCAGGGGTATTACTGTTGGGCGTTTACGGTCTGGTTAAATGAATCAGGGGTATTAGTGCCGGGATTTTACAGTCGGGATATATGAATCAGCGGTATTAGTGTTGGGGGTTTACAGTCGGGATATATGAATCAAGGGTATTAGTGTTGGTGTTTACAGTCGGGATATATGAATCAAAGGTATTAGTGTTGGTGTTTACAGTCGGGATATATGAATCAGGGGATTAGTGTTGGGTGTTTTACAATCGGGATATATGAATCAGGGATATTTGTATTGGTGTTTACAGTCGGGATATATGAATCAGTCGTATTAGTGCTGGGGTTTTACAGTCGGGACCTATGAATCAGGGGTATTACTGATGGGATGTTACAGTCGGGATATATGAATCAGGGGTATTATTGTAGGGAGTTTTACGGTTGGTATATATGAATCAGGGGTATTAGTGTTGGGAGTTTTACATTGGGGATATATAAATCAAGGGTATTAGTGTTGGGGGTTTTATGGTCGGGATATATGAACCAGGGGTATTAGTGCTGGGGTTTTCAGTTGGGATATATGAATCAGGGATATTAGTGTTGGGATTTTACAGTCAGGATATATGAATCAGGGGTATTAGTGCTGTGATTTTACAGTTGGGATATATGAATCATGGGTATTAGTGCTGGGATATTACAGTCGGGATATATGAATCGGGGTATTAGTGCTGGGATTTTACAGTCGGGATATATGAATTAGGGAATTAGTGTTGGGTGTTTTACAATCGGGATATATGAATCAGGGATATTTGTATTGGTGTTTACAGTCGGGATATATGAATCAGTCGTATTAGTGCTGGGGTTTTACAGTCGGGACCTATGAATCAGGGGTATTAGTGCTGGGATTTTACAGTCGGGATATATGAATCAGGGGTATTTGTGATGGAGGTTTTACAGTTGGGATATATGAATCAGGGGTATTTGTGTTGGGAGTTTTACAGTCGGGATATATGAATCCTGTGGTATTGGTGTTGGGGGTTTTACATTAGGTATATATGAATCAAGGGTATTAGTGTTGCGGTTTACAGTCGGGTTATATGAATCAGAGGTATTTATGTTGGGGTTTACAGTCGGGATATATGAATCAGGGGTATTAGTGTTGGATGTTTTACAGTCGGGATATATGAATCAGCGGTATTAGTGTTGGGGTTTTACATTCGGGATATATGAATCAGAGGTATTAGTGTTGGGGTTTACAGTCGGGATATATGAATCAGGGATATTAGTATTGGGGGTTTTACAGTTGGGATATATGAATCAAGGGTATTAGTGTTGGGGGTTTTACAGTCAGGATATATGAATCAGGGGTATTAGTGCTGGGGTTTACAGTCGGGATATATGAATCAGGGGTATTAGTGTTAGGTGTTTTACAGTCGGTATATATGAATCTGGGGCATTAGTGCTGGGATTTTACAGTCGGGATATATGAATCAGGGGTATTAGTGTTGGAGGTTTACGGTCGGGATTTATGAATCAGGGGTATTTGTGCTGGGATTTTACAGTCGGGATATATGAATCAGGGGTATTAGTGTTGGGGGTTTACAGTCGAGTTATATGAATCAGGTGTATAAGCATTGGGGGTTTTATGGTCGGGATATTGGAATCAGACATATTAGTGCTGGGGGTTTACAGTCGGGATATATGAATCAGGGGTATTAGTGTTTGGGATTTTACAGTTCGGATATATGAATCAGGGGTATTAGTGTTGGGGGTTTACGGTCGGGATTTATGAATCAGGGGTATTTGTGCTGTGATTTTACAGTCGGGATATATGAATCAGGGGTATTAGTGTTGGGGGTTTACGGTTGGGATATGTGAATCAGGGGTATTAGTTTTGGGGGTTTACAGTCGAGATGTATGAATCTGGTGTATAAGTGTTGGGGGTTTTATGGTCGGGATATCTGAATCAGGGGTATTAGTGTTGGGGGTTTTATGGTCGGGATATATGAATCGGGTATTAGTGCTGGGGTTTTGCTGTTGGGATATATGAATCAGGGGTATTAGTGTTGGGGTTTGCCTTCGGGATATATGAATCAGTGGTTTAGTATTGGGGTTTTACAGTCGGGATATATGAATCAGGCTTATTAGTGCTGGGATTTTACAGTCGGGATATATGAATCAGGGGTATTACTGTTGGGCGTTTACGGTCTGGTTAAATGAATCAGGGGTATTAGTGCCGGGATTTTACAGTCGGGATATATGAATCAGCGGTATTAGTGTTGGGGGTTTACAGTCGGGATATATGAATCAAGGGTATTAGTGTTGGTGTTTACAGTCGGGATATATGAATCAAAGGTATTAGTGTTGGTGTTTACAGTCGGGATATATGAATCAGGGGATTAGTGTTGGGTGTTTTACAATCGGGATATATGAATCAGGGATATTTGTATTGGTGTTTACAGTCGGGATATATGAATCAGTCGTATTAGTGCTGGGGTTTTACAGTCGGGACCTATGAATCAGGGGTATTACTGATGGGATGTTACAGTCGGGATATATGAATCAGGGGTATTATTGTAGGGAGTTTTACGGTTGGTATATATGAATCAGGGGTATTAGTGTTGGGAGTTTTACATTGGGGATATATAAATCAAGGGTATTAGTGTTGGGGGTTTTATGGTCGGGATATATGAACCAGGGGTATTAGTGCTGGGGTTTTCAGTAGGGATATATGAATCAGGGATATTAGTGTTGGGATTTTACAGTCAGGATATATGAATCAGGGGTATTAGTGCTGTGATTTTACAGTTGGGATATATGAATCATGGGTATTAGTGCTGGGATATTACAGTCGGGATATATGAATCGGGGTATTAGTGCTGGGATTTTACAGTCGGGATATATGAATTAGGGAATTAGTGTTGGGTGTTTTACAATCGGGATATATGAATCAGGGATATTTGTATTGGTGTTTACAGTCGGGATATATGAATCAGTCGTATTAGTGCTGGGGTTTTACAGTCGGGACCTATGAATCAGGGGTATTAGTGCTGGGATTTTACAGTCGGGATATATGAATCAGGGGTATTATTGTTGGGAGTTTTACGGTTGGTATATATGAATCAGGGGTATTAGTGTTGGGAGTTTTACATTGGGGATATATAAATCAAGGGTATTAGTGTTGGGGGTTTTATGGTCGGGATATATGAACCAGGGCTATTAGTGCTGGTGTTTTCAGTCGGGATATATGAATCAGGGGTATTAGTGTTGGGATTTTACAGTCGGGATATATGAATCAGTGGTATTAGTGCTGTGATTTTACAGTTGGGATATATGAATCAGGGGTATTAGTGGTGGGATATTACAGTCGGGATATATGAATCAGGGGTATTAGTGCTGGGATTTTACAGTCGGGATATATGAATCGGGGTATTAGTGCTGGGGGTTTACAGTCGAGATATATGAATCGGGGTATTAGTGTTGGGGATTTTACAGTCGGGATATATGAATCAGGGCTATTAGTGTTGTGGGTTTACAATCAGGATATATGAATCAGGATTATTATTGTTGGGAGTTTTACGGTTGGTATATATGAATCAGGGGTATTAATGTTGGGAGTTTTACATTGGGGATATATAAATCAAGGGTATTAGTGTTGGGGGTTTTATGGTCGGGATATATGAACCAGGGCTATTAGTGCTGGTGTTTTCAGTCGGGATATATGAATCAGGGGTATTAGTGTTGGGATTTTACAGTCGGGATATATGAATGAGTGGTATTAGTGCTGTGATTTTACAGTTGGGATATATGAATCAGGGGTATTAGTGCTGGGATATTACAGTCAGGATATATGAATCAGGGGTATTAGTGCTGGGATTTTACAGTCGGGATATATGAATCGGGGTATTAGTGCTGGGGGTTTACAGTCGAGATATATGAATCAGAGGTATTAGTGTTGGGGATTTTACAGTCGGGATATATGAATCAGGGCTATTAGTGTTGTGGGTTTACAGTCAGGATATATGAATCAGGGGTATTATTGTTGGGAGTTTTACGGTTGGTATATATGAATCAGGGGTATTAGTGTTGGGAGTGTTACATTGGGGATATATAAATCAAGGGTATTAGTGTTGGGGGTTTTATGGTCGGGATATCTGAATCAGGGGTATTAGTGTTGGGGGTTTTATGGTCGGGATATATGAATCGGGTATTAGTGCTGGGGTTTTGCTGTTGGGATATATGAATCAGGGGTATTAGTGTTGGGGTTTGCCTTCGGGATATATGAATCAGTGGTTTAGTATTGGGGTTTTACAGTCGGGATATATGAATCAGGCTTATTAGTGCTGGGATTTTACAGTCGGGATATATGAATCAGGGGTATTACTGTTGGGCGTTTACGGTCTGGTTATATGAATCAGGGGTATTAGTGCCGGGATTTTACAGTCGGGATATATGAATCAGCGGTATTAGTGTTGTGGGTTTACAGTCGGGATATATGAATCAGGGGATTAGTGTTGGGTGTTTTACAATCGGGATATATGAATCAGGGATATTTGTATTGGTGTTTACAGTCGGGATATATGAATCAGTCGTATTAGTGCTGGGGTTTTACAGTCGGGACCTATGAATCAGGGGTATTACTGATGGGATTTTACAGTCGGGATATATGAATCAGGGGTATTATTGTAGGGAGTTTTACGGTTGGTATATATGAATCAGGGGTATTAGTGTTGGGAGTTTTACATTGGGGATATATAAATCAAGGGTATTAGTGTTGGGGGTTTTATGGTCGGGATATATGAACCAGGGGTATTAGTGCTGGGGTTTTCAGTTGGGATATATGAATCAGGGATATTAGCGTTGGGATTTTACAGTCAGGATATATGAATCAGGGGTATTAGTGCTGTGATTTTACAGTTGGGATATATGAATCAGGGGTATTAGTGCTGGGATATTACAGTCGGGATATATGAATCAGGGGTATTAGTGCTGGGATTTTACAGTCGGGATATATGAATTAGGGAATTAGTGTTGGGTGTTTTACAATCGGGATATATGAATCAGGGATATTTGTATTGGTGTTTACAGTCGGGATATATGAATCAGTCGTATTTTTGCTGGGGTTTTACAGTCGGGACCTATGAATCAGGGGTATTAGTGCTGGGATTTTACAGTCGGGATATATGAATCAGGGGTATTATTGTTGGGAGTTTTACGGTTGGTATATATGAATCAGGGGTATTAGTATTGGGAGTTTTACATTGGGGATATATAAATCAAGGGTATTAGTGTTGGGGGTTTTATGGTCGGGATATATCAACCAGGGCTATTAGTGCTGGTGTTTTCAGTCGGGATATATGAATCAGGGGTATTAGTGCTGGGATATTACAGTCGGGATATATGAATCAGGGGTATTAGTGCTGGGATTTTACAGTCGGGATATATGAATCGGGGTATTAGTGCTGGGGGTTTACAGTCGAGATATATGAATCAGGGGTATTAGTGTTGGGGATTTTACAGTCGGGATATATGAATCTGGGCTATTAGTGTTGTGGGTTTACTGTCAGGATATATGAATCAGGAGTATTATTGTTGGGAGTTTTACGGTTGGTATATATGAATCAGGGGTATTAGTGTTGGGAGTTTTACATTGGGGATATATAAATCAAGGGTATTAGTGTTGGGGGTTTTATGGTCGGGATATATGAACCAGGGCTATTAGTGCTGGTGTTTTCAGTCGGGATATATGAATCAGGGGTATTAGTGTTGGGATTTTACAGTCGGGATATATGAATCAGTGGTATTAGTGCTGTGATTTTACAGTTGGGATATATGAATCAGGGGTATTAGTGCTGGGATATTACAGTCGGGTTATATGAATCAGGGGTATTAGTGCTGGGATTTTACAGTCGGGATATATGAATCAGGGGTATTAGTGCTGGGGGTTTACAGTTGAGATATATGAATCAGGGGTATTAGTGTTGGGGATTTTACAGTCGGGATATATGAATCAGGGCTATTAGTGTTGTGGGTTTACAGTCAGGATATATGAATCAGTGGTATTAGTGCTGGGAGTTTTACGGTTGGTATATATGAATCAGGGGTATTAGTGTTGGGAGTTTTACATTGGGGGTATATAAATCAAGGGTATTAGTGTTGGGGGTTTTATGGTCGGGATATATGAACCAGGGGTATTAGTGTTGGGGTTTTCAGTCGGGATATATGAATCAGGGGTATTAGTGTTGGGATTTTACAGTCGGGATATATGAATCAGGGGTATTAGTGCTGTGATTTTATAGTTGGGTTATATGAATCAGGGGTATTAGTGCTGGGATATTACAGTCGGGATATATGAATCAGGGGTATTAGTGCTGGGATTTTACAGTCAGGAGATAAGAATCAGGCGTATTAGTGCTGGGGGTTTACAGTCGAGATATATGAATCAGGGGTATTAGTGTTGGGGACTTTACAGTCGGGATATATGAATCAGGGCTATTAGTGTTGGGGGTTTACGGTCGGGATTTATGAATCAGGGGTATTAGTGTTGGTGGTTTACGGTCGGGATATATGAATCAGGGCTATTAGTGTTGGGGGTTTACTGTCGAGTTATTTGAATCAGGTGTATAAGCATTGGGGGTTTTATGGTCGGGATATTGGAATCAGGGGTATTAGTGCTGGTGGTTTAGAGTCGGGATATATGAATCAGGGGTATTAGTGTTGGGGGTTTTATGGTCGGGATATATGAATCAGGCTTATTAGTGCTGGGATTTTACAGTCGGGATATATGAATCAGGGGTATTACTGATGGGCGTTTATGGTCTGGTTATATGAATCAGGGGCATTAGTGCTGGGATTTTACAGTCGGGTTATATGAATCAGCGTTATTAGTGTTGGGGGTTTACAGTCGGGATATATGAATCAGGGGTATTAGTGTTGGGGGTTTCACGGTCGGGATATATGAGTCAAGGGTATTAGTGCTGGGGTTTTCAGTTGGGATATATGAATCAGGGGTATTAGTGTTGGGATTTTACAGTCAGGATATATGAATCAGGGGTATTAGTGCTGTGATTTTACAGTTGGGATATATGAATCAGGGGTATTAGTGCTGGGATATTACAGTCGGGATATATGAATCGGGGTATTAGTGCTGGTATTTTACAGTCGGGATATATGAATTAGGGAATTAGTGTTGGATGTTTTACAATCGGGATATATGAATCAGGGATATTTGTATTGGTGTTTACAGTCGGGATATATGAATCAGTCGTATTAGTGCTGGGGTTTTACAGTCGGGACCTATGAATCAGGGGTATTAGTGCTGGGATTTTACAGTCGGGATATATGAATCAGGGGTATTATTGTTGGGAGTTTTACGGTTGGTATATATGAATCAGGGGTATTAGTGTTGGGAGTTTTACATTGGGGTTATATAAATCAAGGGTATTAGTGTTGGGGGTTTTATGGTCGGGATATATCAACCAGGGCTATTAGTGCTGGTGTTTTCAGTCGGGATATATGATTCAGGGGTATTAGTGTTGGGATTTTACAGTCGGGATATATGAATCAGTGGTATTAGTGCTGTGATTTTACAGTTGGGATATATGAATCAGGGGTATTAGTGCTGGGATATTACAGTCGGGATATATGAATCAGGGGTATTAGTGCTGGGATTTTACAGTCGGGATATATGAATCGGGGTATTAGTGCTGGGGGTTTACAGTCGAGATATATGAATCGGGGTATTAGTGTTGGGTATTTTACAGTCGGGATATATGAATCAGGGCTATTAGTGTTGTGGGTTTACAGTCAGGATATATGAATCAGGAGTATTATTGTTGGGAGTTTTACGGTTGGTATATATGAATCAGGGGTATTAGTGTTGGGAGTTTTACATTGGGGATATATAAATCAAGGGTATTAGTGTTGGGGGTTTTATGGTAGGGATATATGAACCAGGGCTATTAGTGCTGGTGTTTTCAGTCGGGATATATGAATCAGGGGTATTAGTGTTGGGATTTTACAGTCGGGATATATGAATCAGTGGTATTAGTGCTGTGATTTTACAGTTGGGATATATGAATCAGGGGTATTTGTGCTGGGATTTTACAGTCGGGATATATGAATCAGGGGTATTAGTGTTGGGGTTTTATGGTCGGGATATATGAACCAGGGGTATTAGTGCTGGGTTTTACAGTCGGGATATATGAATCAGGGGTATTAGTGTTCGGATTTTACCGTCGGGATATATGAGTCAGGGGTATTAGTGCTGTGATTTTACATTCGGGATATTTGAATCAGGGGTATTAGTGCTGGGATATTACAGTCAGGATATATGAATCAGGGGTATTAGTGCTGGGATTTTACAGTCGGGATATATGAATCAGGATTGTTAGTGCTGGGATTTTACAGTTGGGATATATGAATCAGGGGTATTACTGTTGGTGGTTTACGATCGGGTTATATGAATCAGGGGTATTAGTGCTGGATTTTACAGTCGGGATATATGAATCAGCGGTTTTAGTGTCGGGGGTTTACAGTTGAGATATATGAATCAAGGGTATTAGTGTTGGTGTTTAGAATCGGGATATATGAATCAGGGGTATTAGTGCTGGGATATTACAGTCGGGATATATGAATCAGGGGATTAGTGTTGGGTGTTTTACAATCGGGATATATGAATCAGGGATATTTGTATTGGTGTTTACAGTCGGGATATATGATTCAGTCGTATTAGTGCTGGGGTTTTACAGTCGGGACCTATGAATCAGGGGTATTAGTGCTGGGATTTTACAGTCGGGATATATGAATCAGGGGTATTATTGTAGGGAGTTTTACGGTTGGTATATATGAATCAGGGGTATTAGTGTTGGGAATTTTACATTGGGGATATATAAATCAAGGGTATTAGTGTTGTGGGTTTTATGGTCGGGATATATGAACCAGGGCTATTAGTGCTGGGGTTTTCACTCGGGATATATGAATCAGGGGTGTTATTGTTGGGATTTTACAGTCGGGATATATGAATCAGGGGTATTAGTGCTGTGTATTTACAGTTGGGATATATGAATCAGGGGTATTAGTGCTGGGATATTACCGTCGGGATATATGAGTCAGGGGTATTAGTGCTGTGATTTTACATTCGGGATATTTGAATCAGGGGTATTAGTGCTGGGATATTACAGTCAGGATATATGAATCAGGGGTATTAGTGCTGGGATTTTACAGTCGGGATATATGAATCAGGGGTATTAGTGCTGGGATATTACAGTCGGGATATATGAATCAGGGGTATTAGTGCTGGGATTTTACAGTCGGGATATATGAATCAGGGGTATTAGTGCTGGGGGTTTACAGTTGAGACATATGAATCAGGGGTATTAGTGTTGGGGATTTTACAGTCGGGATATATGAATCAGGGCTATTAGTGTTGTGGGTTTACAGTCAGGATATATGAATCAGGGGTATTAGTGTTGGGAGTTTTACATTGGGGATATATAAATCAAGGGTATTAGTGTTGGGGGTTTTATGGTCGGGATATATGAACCAGGGGTATTAGTGCTGGTGTTTTCAGTCGGGATATATGAATCAGGGGTATTAGTGTTGGGATTTTACAGTCGGGATATATGAATCAGGGGTATTAGTGCTGTGATTTTACAGTTGGGTTATATGAATCAGGGGTATTAGTGCTGGGATATTACAGTCGGGATATATGAATCAGGGGTATTAGTGCTGGGATTTTACAGTCAGGAGATAAGAATCAGGCGTATTAGTGCTGTGGGTTTACAGTCGAGATATATGAATCAGGGGTATTAGTGTTGGGGACTTTACAGTCGGGATATATGAATAAGGGCTATTAGTGTTGGGGGTTTACGGTCGGGATTTATGAATCAGGGGTATTAGTGTTGGTGGTTTACGGTCGGGATATATGAATCAGGGGTATTAGTGTTGGGGGTTTACAGTCGAGTTATATGAATCAGGTGTATAAGCATTGGGGGTTTTATGGTCGGGATATTGGAATCAGGGGTATTAGTGCTGGGATATGACAGTCGGGATATATGAATCAGGGGTATTAGTGCTGGGATTTTACAGTCGGGATATATGAATCAGGGGATTAGTGTTGGGTGTTTTACAATCGGGATATATGAATCAGAGATATTTGTATTGGTGTTTACAGTCGGGATATATGAATCAGTCGTATTAGTGCTGGGGTTTTACAGTCGGGACCTATGAATCAGGGGTATTAGTGCTGGGATTTTACATTCGGGATATATGAATCAGGGGTATTATTGTAGGTAGTTTTACGGTTGGTATATATGAATCAGGCGTATTAGTGTTGGGAATTTTACATTGGGGATATATAAATCAAGGGTATTAGTGTTGTGGGTTTTATGGTCGGGATATATGAACCAGGGCTATTAGTGCTGGGGTTTTCACTCGGGATATATGAATCAGGGGTATTATTGTTGGGATTTTACAGTCTGGATATATGAATCAGGGGTATTAGTGCTGTGTATTTACAGTTGGGATATATGAATCAGGGGTATTGGTGCTGGGATATTACAGTCGGGATATATGAATCAGGGGTATTAGTGCTGGGATTTTACAGTCGGGATATATGAATCAGGGGTATTAGTGCTGGGGGTTTACAGTTGAGATATATGAATCAGGGGTATTAGTGTTGGGGATTTTACATTCGGGATATATGAATCAGGGCTATTAGTGTTGTGGGTTTACAGTCAGGATATATGAATCAGGGGTATTAGTGCTGGGAGTTTTACGGTTGGTATATATGAATCAGGGGTATTAGTGTTGGGAGTTTTACATTGGGGATATATAAATCAAGGGTACTAGTGTTGGGGGTTTTATGGTCGGGATATATGAACCAGGGGTATTAGTGCTGGGGTTTTCAGTCGGGATATATGAATCAGGGGTATTAGTGTTGGGATTTTACAGTCGGGATATATGAATCAGGGGTATTAGTGCTGTGATTTTACAGTTGGGTTATATGAATCAGGGGTATTAGTGCTGGGATATTACAGTCGGGATATATGAATCAGGGGTATTAGTGCTGGGATTTTACAGTCAGGAGATAAGAATCAGGCGTATTAGTGCTGGGGGTTTACAGTCGAGATATATGAATCAGGGGTATTAGTGTTGGGGACTTTACAGTCGGGATATATGAATCAGGGCTATTAGTGTTGGGGGTTTACGGTCGGGATTTATGAATCAGGGGTATTAGTGTTGGTGGTTTACGGTCGGGATATATGAATCAGGGCTATTAGTGTTGGGGGTTTACTGTCGAGTTATTTGAATCAGGTGTATAAGCATTGGGGGTTTTATGGTCGGGATATCTGAATCAGGGGTATTAGTGTTGGGGGTTTTATGGTCGGGATATATGAATCGGGTATTAGTGCTGCGGTTTTGCAGTTGGGATATATGAATCAGGGGTATTAGTGTTGGGGTTTGCCTTCGGGATATATGAATCAGGGGTTTAGTATTGGGGTTTTACAGTCGGGATATATGAATCAGGCTTATTAGTGCTGGGATTTTACAGTCGGGATATATGAATCAGGGGTATTACTGATGGGCGTTTATGGTCTGGTTATATGAATCAGGGGCATTAGTGCTGGGATTTTACAGTCGGGTTATATGAATCAGCGTTATTAGTGTTGGGGGTTTACAGTCGGGATATATGAATCAGGGGTATTAGTGTTGGGGGTTTCACGGTCGGGATATATGAGTCAAGGGTATTAGTGCTGGGGTTTTCAGTTGGGATATATGAATCAGGGGTATTAGTGTTGGGATTTTACAGTCAGGATATATGAATCAGAGGTATTAGTGCTGTGATTTTACAGTTGGGATATATGAATCAGGGGTATTAGTGCTGGGATATTACAGTCGGGATATATGAATCGGGGTATTAGTGCTGGGATTTTACAGTCGGGATATATGAATTAGGGAATTAGTGTTGGGTGTTTTACAATCGGGCTATATGAATCAGGGATATTTGTATTGGTGTTTACAGTCGGGATATATGAATCAGTCGTATTAGTGCTGGGGTTTTACAGTCGGGACCTATGAATCAGGGGTATTAGTGCTGGGATTTTACAGTCGGGATATATGAATCAGGGGTATTATTGTTGGGAGTTTTACGGTTGGTATATATGAATCAGGGGTATTAGTGTTGGGAGTTTTACATTGGGGATATATAAATCAAGGGTATTAGTGTTGGGGGTTTTATGGTCGGGATATATGAACCAGGGCTATTAGTGCTGGTGTTTTCGGTCGGGATATATGAATCAGGGGTATTAGTGTTGGGATTTTACAGTCGGGATATATGAATCAGTGGTATTAGTGCTGTGATTTTACAGTTGGGATATATGAATCAGGGGTATTAGTGCTGGGATATTACAGTCGGGATATATGAATCAGGGGTATTAGTGCTGGGATTTTACAGTCGGGATATATGAATCGGGGTATTAATGCTGGGGGTTTACAGTCGAGATATATGAATCGGGGTATTAGTGTTGGGGATTTTACAGTCGGGATATATGAATCAGGGCTATTAGTGTTGTGGGTTTACAGTCAGGATATATGAATCAGGGGTATTATTGTTGGGAGTTTTACGGTTGGTATATATGAATCAGGGGTATTAGTGTTGGGAGTTTTACATTGGGGATATATAAATCAAGGGTATTAGTGTTGGGGGTTTTATGGTCAGGATATATGAACCAGGGCTATTAGTGCTGGTGTTTTCAGTTGGGATATATGAATCAGGGGTATTAGTGTTGGGATTTTACAGTTGGGATATATGAATCAGTGGTATTAGTGCTGTGATTTTACAGTTGGGATATATGAATCAGGGGTATTAGTGCTGCGATATTACAGTCGGGATATATGAATCAGGTGTATTAGTGCTGGGATTTTACAGTCGGGATATATGAATCAGGGGTATTAGTGCTGGGGGTTTACAGTCGAGATATATGAATCAGGGGTATTAGTGTTGGGGATTTTACAGTCGGGATATATGAATCAGTCGTATTAGTGCTGGGGTTTTACAGTCGGGACCTATGAATCAGGGATTTATTTTTGGGGGTTTTACGGTTGGTATATATGAATCAGGGGTATTAGTGTTGGGAGTTTTACTTTGGGGATATATAAATCAAGGATATTAGTGTTGGGGGTTTTATGGTCGGGATATATTAACCAGGGTTATTAGTGCTGGGGTTTTCAGTCGGGATATATGAATCAGGGGTATTAGTGTTGGGATTTTACAGTCGGGATATATGAATCAGGGGTATTAGTGCTGTGATTTTACAGTTGGGATATATGAATCAGGGGTATTAGTGCTGCGATATTACAGTCGGGATATATGAATCAGGTGTATTAGTGCTGGGATTTTACAGTCGGGATATATGAATCAGGGGTATTAGTGCTGGGGGTTTACAGTCGAGATATATGAATCAGGGGTATTAGTGTTGGGGATTTTACAGTCGGGATATATGAATCAGGGCTATTAGTGTTGTGGGTTTACAGTCAGGATATATGAATCGGGTATTAGTGCTGGGATTTTACAGTCGGGATATATGAATCAGGGGTATTAGTGTTGGGGGTTTTACCGTCGGGATATATGAATCGGGCATTAGTGTTGGGGGTTTTACAGTCGGGATATATGAATCAGGGGTATTGATGTTGTGGGTTTTACTTTCGGGATATATGAATTAGGGGTATTAGTGTTCGGGTTTACAGGCGGGATATATGAATCAGTGGTATTAGTTTTGGGGGTTTGCAGTCGAGATATATGAATCAGGTGTATAATTGTTGGGGGTTTAATGGTCGGGTTATCTGAATCAGTGATATTAGTGTTGGGGGTTTATGGTCAGGATATATGACTCGGGTATTAGTGCTGGGGTTTTACTGTCGGGGTATATGAATCAGGGGTATTAGTGTTGCGGGTTTACGGTCGGGATTTATGAATCAGTGGTATTTGTGCTGGGATTTTACAGTCGGGATATATGAATCAGGGGTATTAGTGTTGGGGGTTTACAGTCGAGTTATATGAATCAGGTGTATAAGCATTGGGGGTTTTATGGTCAGGATATTGGAATCAGAGGTATTAGTGCTGGGGGTTTACAGTCGGGATATATGAATCAGGGGTATTAGTGTTGGGGATTTTACAGTCGGGATATATGAATCAGGGGTATTAGTGTTGGGGGTTTACGGTCGGGATTTATGAATCAGGGGTATTTGTGCTGGGATTTTACAGTCGGGATATATGAATCAGGGGTATTAGTGTTGGGGGTTTATGGTCGGGATATGTGAATCAGGGGTATTAGTTTTGGGGGTTTACAGTCAAGATATATGAATCAGGTGTATAAGTGTTGGGGGCTTTATGGTCGGTATATCTGAATCAGGGGTATTAGTGTTGGGGGTTTTATGGTCGGGATATATGAATCGGGTATTAGTGGTGGGGTTTTGCAGTTGGGATATATGAATCAGGGGTATTAGTGTTGGGGTTTGCCTTCGGGATATATGAATCAGGGGTTTAGTATTGGGGTTTTACAGTCGGGATATATGAATCAGGAGTATTAGTGCTGGGATTTTACAGTCGGGATATATGAATCAGGGGTATTAGTGTTGGGATTTACAGTCGGGATATATGAATCAAAGGTATTAGTGTAGGGATTTTACAATCGGGATATATGAATCAGGGGTATTAGTGCTGGGATTTTACAGTCGGGCTATATGAATCAGGGGTATTAGTGCTGGGATTTTACAGTCGGGATATATGAATCAGGGGTATTACTGTTGGTGGTTTACAGTCTGGTTATATGAATCAGGGGTATTAGTGCTGGGATTTTAGAGTCGGGATATATGAATCAGCGATATTAGTGTTGGGGGTTTACAGTCGGGATATATGAATCAGAGGTATTAGTGTTGTGGATTTTACAGTCGGGATATGTGAATCAGGGGTATTAGTTTTGGGGGTTTACAGTCAAGATATATGAATCAGGTGTATAAGTGTTGGGGGCTTTATGGTCGGGATATCTGAATCAGGGGTATTAGTGTTGGGGGTTTTATGGTCGGGATATATGAATCGGGTATTAGCGGTGGGGTTTTGCAGTTGGGATATATGAATCAGGGGTATTAGTGTTGGGGTTTGCCTTCGGGATATATGAATCAGGGGTTTAGTGTTGGGGTTTTACAGTCGGGATATATGAATCAGGAGTATTAGTGCTGGGATTTTACAGTCGGGATATATGAAACAGAGGTTTTGGTGTTGGGATTTTACAGTCGGGATATATGAATCAGGAGTATTAGTGCTGGGATTTTACAGTCGGGATATATGAAACAGGGGTATTACTGTTGGGGGTTTACAGTCGGGATATATGAATCAGCGGTATTAGTGTTGGGGGTTTACAGTCGGGATATATGAATCGGGTATTAGTGTTGATGTTTACAGTCGGGATATATGAATCAGGGGTATTAGTGTTAGGTGTTTTACAATCGGGATATATGAATCAGGGGTATTAGTATTGGTGTTTGCAGTTGGGATATATGAATCAGTCGTATTATTGCTGGTGTTTTACATTCGGGTCCTCTGAATCAGGAGTATTAGTGCTGGGATTTTACAGTCGGGATATATGAATCAGGGGTATTTGTGTTGTGAGTTTTACAGCTAGTATATATGAATCGGGGGTATTAGTGTTGGGGGTTTTACATTCGGGATATATAAATCAGGGGTATTAGTGTTGAGGTTTTATGGTCGGGATATATGAACCAGGGGTATTAGTGCTGTGTTTTACAGTCAGGATATATGAATCAGGGGTATTAGTGTTCGGATTTTACAGTCGGGATATATGAATCAGGGGTATTAGTGCTCTGATTTTACAGTCGGGATATTTGAATCAGGGGTATTAGTGCTGGGATTTTACAGTCGGGATATATGAATCAGAGTTGTTAGTGCTGGGATTTTACAGTCGGGATATATGAATCAGGGGTATTACTGTTGGTGGTTTACGATCGGGTTATATGAATCAGGGGTATTAGTGCTGGATTTTACAGTCGGGATATATGAATCAGCGGTTTTAGTGTTGGGGGTTTACAGTCGGGATATATGAATCAAGGGTATTAGTGTTGGTGTTTACAGTCGGGATATATGAGTCAGGGGATTAGTGTTGGGTGTTTTACAATCGGGATATATGAATCAGGGATATTTGTATTGGTGTTTACAGCCGGGATATATGAATCAGTCGTATTAGTGCTGGGGTTTTACAGTCGGGACCTATGAATCAGGGATTTATTTTTGGCGGTTTTACGGTTGGTATATATGAATCAGGGGTATTAGTGTTGGGAGTTTTACTTTGGGGATATATAAATCAAGGATATTAGTGTTGGGGGTTTTATGGTCGGGATATATGAACCAGGGTTATTATTGCTGGGGTTTTCAGTCGGGATATATGAATCAGGGGTATTAGTGTTGGGATTTTACAGTCGGGATATATGAATCAGGGGTATTAGTGCTGTGATTTTACAGTTGGGATATATGAATCAGGGGTATTAGTGCTGCGATATTACAGTCGGGATATATGAATCAGGTGTATTAGTGCTGGGATTTTACAGTCGGGATATATGAATCAGGGGTATTAGTGCTGGGGGTTTACAGTCGAGATATATGAATCAGGGGTATTAGTGTTGGGGATTTTACAGTCGGGATATATGAATCAGGGCTATTAGTGTTGTGGGTTTACAGTCAGGATATATGAATCAGGGGTATTAGTGCTGGGATTTTACAGTCGGGATATATGAATCAGGGGTATCAGTGTTGGGGGTTTTACTGTCGGGATATATGAATCGAGCATTAGTGTTGGGGGTTTTACAGTCGGGATATATGAATCAGGGGTATTAGTTTTGGGGGTTTACATTCGAGATATATGAATCAGGTGTATAAGTGTTGGGGGTTTTATGGTCGGGATATCTGAATCAGGGGTATTAGTGTTGGGGGTTTTATGGTCGGGATATATGAATCAGGTATTAGTGCTGGGGTTTTCCAATTGGGATATATGAATCAGGGGTATTAGTGTTGGGGTTTGCCGTCGGGATATATGAATCAGGGGTTTAGTGTTGGGGGTTTTACAGTCGGGATATATGAATGAGGGGTATTAGTGCTGGGGTTTACAGTCGGGATATATGAAGCAGAGGTATTAGTGTTGGGATTTTACAATCGGGATATATGAATCAGGGGTTTAGTATTGGCGTTTTTCAGTCGGGATATATGAATCAGGGGTATTAGTGCTGGGGTTTACAGTCGGGATATATGAATCAGAGGTATTGGTGTTCGGATTTTACAGTCGGGATATATGAATCAGGGGTATTAGTGCTCTGATTTTACAGTCGGGATATTTGAATCAGGGGTATTAGTGCTGGGATTTTACAGTCGGGATATATGAATCAGAGTTGTTAGTGCTGGGATTTTACAGTCGGGATATATGAATCAGGGGTATTACTGTTGGTGGTTTACGATCGGGTTATATGAATCAGGGGTATTAGTGCTGGATTTTACAGTCGGGATATATGAATCAGCGGTTTTAGTGTTGGGGGTTTACAGTCGGGATATATGAATCAAGGGTATTAGTGTTGGTGTTTACAGTCGGGATATATGAGTCAGGGGATTAGTGTTGGGTGTTTTACAATCGGGATATATGAATCAGGGATATTTGTATTGGTGTTTACAGCCGGGATATATGAATCAGTCGTATTAGTGCTGGGGTTTTACAGTCGGGACCTATGAATCAGGGATTTATTTTTGGCGGTTTTACGGTTGGTATATATGAATCAGGGGTATTAGTGTTGGGAGTTTTACTTTGGGGATATATAAATCAAGGATATTAGTGTTGGGGGTTTTATGGTCGGGATATATGAACCAGGGTTATTATTGCTGGGGTTTTCAGTCGGGATATATGAATCAGGGGTATTAGTGTTGGGATTTTACAGTCGGGATATATGAATCAGGGGTATTAGTGCTGTGATTTTACAGTTGGGATATATGAATCAGGGGTATTAGTGCTGCGATATTACAGTCGGGATATATGAATCAGGTGTATTAGTGCTGGGATTTTACAGTCGGGATATATGAATCAGGGGTATTAGTGCTGGGGGTTTACAGTCGAGATATATGAATCAGGGGTATTAGTGTTGGGGATTTTACAGTCGGGATATATGAATCAGGGCTATTAGTGTTGTGGGTTTACAGTCAGGATATATGAATCAGGGGTATTAGTGCTGGGATTTTACAGTCGGGATATATGAATCAGGGGTATTAGTGTTGGGGGTTTTACTGTCGGGATATATGAATCGGGCATTAGTGTTGGGGGTTTTACAGTCGGGATATATGAATCAGGGGTATTAGTTTTGGGGGTTTACATTCGAGATATATGAATCAGGTGTATAAGTGTTGGGGGTTTTATGGTCGGGATATCTGAATCAGGGGTATTAGTGTTGGGGGTTTTATGGTCGGGATATATGAATCAGGTATTAGTGCTGGGGTTTTCCAATTGGGATATATGAATCAGGGGTATTAGTGTTGGGGTTTGCCGTCGGGATATATGAATCAGGGGTTTAGTGTTGGGGGTTTTACAGTCGGGATATATGAATGAGGGGTATTAGTGCTGGGGTTTACAGTCGGGATATATGAAGCAGAGGTATTAGTGTTGGGATTTTACAATCGGGATATATGAATCAGGGGTTTAGTATTGGCGTTTTTCAGTCGGGATATATGAATCAGGGGTATTAGTGCTGGGGTTTACAGTCGGGATATATGAATCAGAGGTATTGGTGTTGGGATTTTACAGTCGGGCTATATGAATCAGGGGTATTAGTGCTGGGATTTTACAGTCGGGATATATGAATCAGGGGTATTACTGTTGGGAGTTTACGGTCTGGTTATATGAATCGGGGTATTAGTGCTGGGATTTTACAGTCAGGATATATGAATCAGCGGTATTAGTGTTGGGGTTTTACAGTTGGGATATATGAATCAGGGGTATTAGTTTTGGGGGTTTACAGTCGAGGTATATGAATCAGGGGTATTAGTGTTGGGGGTTTCACGGTTGGGATATATGAGTCAAGGGTATTAGTGTTGGGGGTTTTGCGGTCGGGATATATGAATCAGGGCTATTAGTGTTTGCTGTTTTACAGTCGGGATATATGAATCAGGGGTACTAGTGCTTGGGGTTTTACAGTCGGGATATATGAATCGGGCATTAGTGTTGGGGGTTTTACAGTCGTGTTATATGAATCAGGGGTACTAGTGTTGTGCATTTTACAGTCGGGACACATGAATCAGGGGTATTAGTGTTGGGGATTTATGGTCAGGATTTATGAATCGGGGTATTTGTGCTGGGATTTTACAGTCGGGATATATGAATCAGTGGTATTAGTGCTGGGATTTTTCAGCCGGGATATATGAGTCAGGGGTATTAGTGTTGGGGGTTTACAGTCGGGATATATGAATCAGGGGTATTAGTGTTGGGGGTTTACAGTCGGGATATATGAATCAGCGGTATTAGTATTGGGGGTTTACAGTCGAGATATATGAATCAGTTGTATAAGCGTTGGTGGTTTTATGGTCGTGATATTGGAATCAGTGGTATTAGTGCTGGGGGTTTACAGTTGGGATATATGAATCAGGGGTATTAGTGTTGGGGATTTACGGTCGGGATTTATGAATCAGGGGTATTTGTGCTGGGATTTTACAGTCGGGATATATGAATCAAGGATATTAGTGTTGGGTGTTTT
This sequence comes from Carcharodon carcharias, assembly GCF_017639515.1. NCBI lineage: Eukaryota > Metazoa > Chordata > Chondrichthyes > Lamniformes > Lamnidae > Carcharodon > Carcharodon carcharias. The sequence continues at coordinate 122,836,815 of NC_054482.1, forward strand.
ATGGTCGGGATATATGAATCGGGTATTAGTGCTGGGGTTTTCCAATTGCGAGATATGAATCAGGGGTATTAGTGTTGGGGTTTGCCGTCGGGATATATGAATTAGGGGTTTAGTATTGGGGTTTTACAGTCTGGCTATATGAATCAGGGGTATTAGTGCTGGGATTTTACAGTCGGGATATATGAATCAGGGGTATTACTGTTGGGGGTTTACGGTCTGGTTATATGAATCAGGGGTATTAGTGCTGGGATTTTACAGTCGGGATATATGAATCAGGGGTATTACTGTTGGGGGTTTACGGTCTGGTTATATGAATCAGGGGTATTAGTGCTGGGGGTTTACAGTCGGGATATATGAATCAGGGGTATTAGTGTTGGGGGTTTACAGTCGAGGTATATGAATCAGGGGTATTAGTGTTGGGGGTTTCATGGTCGGGATATATGAGTCAAGGGTATTAGTGCTGGGGGGTTTTGCAGTCGGGATATATGAATCAGGGCTATTAGTGTTTGGTGTTTTACAGTCGGGGTATATGAATCAGGGGTATTAGTGTTGGGGGTTTTACAGTCGGGTTATATGAATCAGGGGTAGTAGTGTTGGGGGTTTTACAGTCGTGATATATGAATCAGGGGTATTGATGTTGTATGTTTTACATTCGGGATATATGAATCAGGGGTATTAGTGTTGGGGTTTACAGGCGGGATATATGAATCAGGGGTATTAGTGCTGGGGGTTTTACAGTCGGGATATATGAATCAGGGGTATTAGTGTTGGGGTTTAAAGTTGGGATATATGAATTTGGGGTATTAATGCTGGGGTTTCACAGTCGGGACATATGAATTGGGGTATTTGTGTTGGGGTTTTTACAGTCGGGATATATGAATCAGGGGTATTAGTGTTGGGGTTTTACAGTCGGGATATGTGAATCAGCGCTATTAGTGTTGGGGTTTTTCAGTCGGGATATATGAATCAGGGTTATTAGTGATGGAGTTTTACGGTCGGGATATATGAATCAGGGTTATTAGTGTTGGGGTTTAAAGTCGGGATATATGAATTTGGGGTATTAATGCTGGGGTTTCACAATCGGGACATATGAATCAGGGGTATTTGTGTTGGGGTTTTTACAGTCGGGATTTATGAATCAGGGGTATTAGTGTTGGGGTTTTACAGTCGGGATATATGAATCAGCGGTATTATTGTTGGGGTTTTTCATTCGGGATATATGAATCAGGGGTATTAGTGATGGGGTTTTACCGTCGGGCTATATGAATCAGGGTTATTAGTGCTGAGGTTTACAGTCGGGGTATATGAATCGGGTATTAGTGCAGGATTTTACAGTCGGGACATATGATTCAGCGGTATTAGTGCTGTGGTTTACAGTCGGGATATATGAATCAGTGGTATTATTGTTGGGGGTTTTACAGTCGGGATATATGAATCAGAGGTATTAGTGCTGGGGTTTTGCAGTCGGTGTATATGAATCATGGGTATTATTGTTGGGCATTAGAGCCAAGGGTATTAAGGACAGGGGTTTTAGAGCTAGGGGTATTAGAGTGCGGGGTTTTAGTCTCAGGGTATAAGTGTCAGGGATATTAGTGTCAGTGATAATAGAATCAGGGTGTAAGTGTGAGGGGTATTAGAGTCCAGTTATTAGTATCAGGGGTTAGGGCTGGTAACAGTCCTAACTTCTCCAATCTATCCTCACAGCTGAAGTTCCTCATCCCTGCAACCATTCTCATTAATCTTTTCTGCACTCTGTCCAATGTCTTCACATCTTTCCTAAATTGCATCCAGAACTGGATGCAATACTCCAGCTGAGGTTGAACTGGTATCATATACAAGTTCAACATAACCTTCTTTCTTTTGTATTCTATGCCCCTATTAATAAAGCCTAGGACACTGTACACTTTATTATGCGAACTCTCAACTTGTCCTGCCACATTCAATGACATGCACATATACCCCTAGGTGCCTGTGCTCCTGCACTCCCTTTAGTGTTGTGTCCTTTATTTTGCATTGTCTCTCCATGTTCTTCCCACCAAAATGAATATCTCACATTTCTCCACATTGAACTTCCCTTGCCACCTGTCCACCATTCCACCAACTTATTTACATCCCTTTGAAGTTCTACACTATCCTCCTCACAGCTTGAAACACCTCCAACAATCGTATCATATGCAAATTTTGAAATTGTACCCTGTAGACCAAGGTCCGGGTTATTAATGTGTATCAGGAAAAGCAAGGGTCCCAACACTGACCCAGAGAAATCCACTTTGCTCCATCCCAAAAAACATCCATTAACCATTGCTCTCTGTTTCCTGTCACTCCAGCCTATTTTGTATCCATATTACCATTATCCCTTTTATTCCATGAGCTATAACTTTGCTCACAAGTCTGCTGCACTCTATCAAATGCCTTCTGGAAATCCATGTACACCACTCAGCAGCATTGCCTTCAATGACCCTCTCTGTTAACGCTTCAAAAAAACTTAGCAAGTTAGTTGACAAAGACTCACAACCCTCTGAGTGAAAAAAATTCATCTCATCTCTGTTTTAAGTGGGCGACCCCTTATTTTTAAACAGTGATGTATTATAAAACAAACCTTCTTTATAACAAGTTGTAAGAACTGGCTAACACACAATTGTAATCTGGAAGTATAGCTATCCATCTTTTATTAAAACTTCCCCAGCACACACACACACACACACACACACACAGACAAACAAAGGACACACAAGTTGTCTCTGCAGAGATGGGCAGTTAGGAAAAAAACTTTATAAGAAAAGGATAAAGTTCATAGGGCTCAATGCCATAAATCTGGAGCTCCCTCATGAAAATGGGCTGCTGGTCCCAGTAGATGTCTGGAGGTTCTCACCAATAGATCTTTGGCATGAAGGAATAGATAGAGCTGGATCAATTCTTTTTCTCAGCTTTGAAAATTTCCAAATGCAGACAAGTTACACTCAGAGGAGGATTCTCTGGCTTGATAACCACGCATGGAATTTCAGACAAGGCAGGGAGAGAGTCAGTTGGGGTGCCTTCCTTCTCAGCTTATTCCTCAAAAGACTGAGTTCAAAAACAACAGGCTCAAAAGCCTAAAGCTTGTCTTTGTCATGTGATTTCCAGTAAGTCACTAGCCATTGCCTTTTTACATTTTCCCCCTATCAAGTAAAGTGATTGCAGTTCAAAACAAACAATCAGCTCTTTGCCCTCAAGTACAATGCTGGTCAGGTGATTTCTTGAAAAAAGCACTGTTCCCAGACCAAACAACCTTTATCTTAAAACAAACCTCCAGGCCAGCATTCAAAGGTCCAAATAATGCCATGTCCTTCCAAATTTTAAAAGAAAATCATGAAGATATAGCTTTCCCAACAGTGAGCAGTTGGGAAGTGTTGAAGACACCTGGGTGTCCTTGTTCATGAGTCACTAAAAGCAGGTACAGCAAGCAATTAGGAAGTCTAATAGTATATTGGCCTTCATCACAGGCAGATTTAATATCTAATATATCATTCTGCAATTGTATAGAGTATTGTGTACAGCTTTGGCCTCCTTATCTAAGGAAGGATATTTTCTCCATAGATCGAGTACAATAGAGTTTCAGCAGACTGACCCCCGGGGTGGCAGGATTGTTTTATAAGCAGAGATTTGGGAAACTGTATTCTCTAGGCTTTCAAAAAATGATAGGTGGTCTCATTAAACCTTACAGGGCACGGCAGGGTAGATGTAGAATAGGATGTTTCCACTGGCTGATGAGCCTAGAACCAGAGGACATGGCAAATTGTCTCAGAATAAGAAGCAGGCCATTTAAGACTAAAATGAGGAGGAATTACTTCACTCCGAGGGTGGTGAAACTTTGGAATTCTTTAGCCCGGAGGCTTGTGGAAGCTCAATCATTGAGCATGTTCAGGACAGAAATCGATGGATTTCCTGATATTAATGATATCCGGGGATAGTGCAAGAAATTGGCGTTGAGGTAGGTGATCAGACACGATATAATTGAATATGGAGCAGGCTCGACAGCCCAAATGGACTACTCCTGTTCCTGTGTTAGTGTTACGGTAAGAGGTAGGGCATTGAGAGGATTCAAGGGGAATACATTTCACCCAGGAGGTGCTGGGGATCTGGCACTCGCTGTCTGAGCAGGGGTGGGGAGGAGTAAAGGAAGAAACTTTCGTAACATATAAAAAGTACTTGGATAAGCTCTTGAAGTGGTTTAACAGACACACAAAGGAAGTTGCACAAAGGTGCAGCTCGAGACTGAGTGCAGCAAGACCAAATGCTTAACTCTGGGATAAAAGCAAAAAACTGCGGATGCTGGAAATCCAAAACAAAAACAAAAATAAAAATACCTGGGAAAACTCAGCAGGTCTGACAGCATCTGTGGAGAGGAATACAGCTAATGTTTCGAGTCCAAATGACTCTTGATCAGAACTAAGGAAAAATGGAAAGAGGTGAAATATAAGCTGGTTTAAGGTGGGGTGGGAGAAGTAGAGCTGGATAGAGGGCCAGTGATAGGTGGAGATAACCAAAAGATGTCACAGACAAAAGGACAAAGAAGTTTTGATGGTGGTGATATTAGCTAAGAAATGTGCTAATGGGGACATTAAGGGTGGAAAGCAGGACGAGCAAGGTACAGATAGCCCTAGTGGGGGTGGGGTGGGGGGAATCGAAATAGGCTAAAAGGTAGAGATAAAACAATGGATGGAAATACATTTAAAAATAATGGAAATAGGTGAGAAAAGAAAAATATATATAAATTATTGGAAAAAGGGAGATCGGAAAGGGGGTGGGGAAGGAGGAGAGAGTTCATGATCTAAAGTTGTTGAACTCAATATTCAGTCCGGAAGGCTGTAAAGTGTCTAGTCGGAAGATGAGGTGCTGTTCCTCCAGTTTGCGTTGAGCTTCACTGGAACATTGCAGCAAGCTGAGGACAGACATGTGGGCAAGAGAGCAGGGTGGAGTGTTGGAATGGCAAGCGACAGGGAGGTCTGGGTCATGCTTGTGGACAGACCAAAGGTGTTCCACAAAGCGGTCACCCAGTCTGCGTTTGGTCTCTCCAATGTAGAGGACACTGCATTGGGAGCAGAAAATGCAGTAGACTAAATTGAGGTAAGTGCAAGTGAAATGCTGCTTCACTTGAAAGGAGTGTTTGGGCCCTTGGACAGTGAGGAGAGGGGAAGTAAAGAGGCATGTGTTGCATCTTCTGCGGTTGCATGGGAAGGTGCCGTGGGACGGGGTTGAGGTGTAGAGGCTGATGGAGGAGTGGACCAGGGTGTCCCGGAGGGAACGATCCCTGTGAAATGCCGCCAGGGGTGGTGAAGGGAAGATGTGTTTGGAGGTGGCATCATGCTGGAGTTGGCAGAAATGGTGGAGGATGATCCTTTGAATGCGGAGGCTGGTGGGGTGATAAGTGAGGACAAGGGGGACTCTATCATGGTTCTGGGAGGGAGAGGAAGGTGTGAGGGTGGATGCGCGGGAGATGGGCCGGACATGGTTGAGGGCCCTGTCAACCACCGTGGGTGGAAAACCTCGGTTAAGGAAGAAGGAAGACATGTCAGAGGAACTGTTTTGGAAAGTGGCATCATCGGAACAGATGCGACGGTGGCGAAGGAACTGAGAGAATGAGATGGATTCCTTACAGGAAGTGGGGTGTGAGGAGCTGTAGTCAAGGTAGCTGGGGGAGTCAGTAGGCTTGTAATGAATATTGGTGGACAGTCTATCACCAGAAATTGAGACAGAGAGGTCAAGGAAGGGAAGGGAAGGGAAGTGTCAGAGATAGACCATGTGAAAATGATGGAGGGATGGAGATTGGAAGCAAAATTAATAAATTTTTCCAAGTCCAGACGAGAACATGAAGCAGCTCCAAAGCAGTCATCGATGTACCAGAGAAAGAGTTATGGGAGGGGGCCAGAGTAGGACTAGAACAAGGAATGTTCCACATACCCCATAAAGAGACAGGCATAACTGGGGCCCATGCGGGTACCCATAGCCACACCTTTTATTTGGAGCAAGTGAGATGAGTTTAAGGAGAAATTGTTCAGTGAGAGAACAAGTTCAGCCAGACATAGGGGAGTAGTGGGGATTGTTCTGGCCTCTGTTTGAGGAAGAAGCTGAGAGCCCTCAGACCATCCTAGATGGAGGTGTAGAGGGATTGGACGTCCATGGTGAAGAGGAGGCAGTTGGGGCCAGGGAACTGGAAATTGTTGCTATGATGTAGGGTGTCAGAGGAATCGTGGATGTAGGTGGGAAGGGACTGGACAAGGGGAGAGAGAATGGAGTCAAGATAGCAAGAAATGAGTTCTGTGGGGCAGGAACAGGCTGACACAATCGGTCTGCCGGGACAGTCCTGTTTGTGGATTTTGGGTAGGAGTTAGAAGCGGGCCGTCCGAGGTTGGGCAACTATCAGGTTGGAAGCTGTGGAGGGAAGATCTCCAGAAGACATGAGGTCAGTAACAGTTCTGGAAACAATGGCTTGATGTTCAGTGGTGGGGTCATGGTCCAGGGAGAGGTAGGAGGAAGTGTCTGCGAGTTGACGCTCAGCCTCTGCGAGGTAGATGTCAGTGCGCCAGACAACAACAGCACCATCCTTGTCAGCAGGTTTGATGACAATGTCAGGGTTGTACCTGAGAGAACGGAGTTCAGCATGTTCAGAGAGAGACAGGTTAGAGTGGGCGAGAGGAGCAGAGAAATTGAGACAACTGAAATCACGCCGACAGTTCTCAATGAAAAGATCAAGAGAAGGTAAGAATCCAGAGGGAGGGGTCCAGGTGGAGGGAGAATATTGGAGGCGGGTAAAAGGATCTGTTGAATGGGGAGAGGACTCTTGCCCAAAGAAATGAGCACGGAGACGAAGGCGGCGGAAGAAGAGTTCAGCAGCATGCTGAGCCCAAAATTGATTGAGATGAGGGCGTAAGGGTATGAAACTGAGTCCTTTGCTGAGCACTGAACGTTCAGCATCAGAGAGGGGAAGGTCAGGGGGTATGGTGCATACACAGCCGGGGCTGGGATTGGAAGACGGGATGGGGTCAGAGGGACGGGCAGGGGTTAGAGTTAAGATTAGGGTTAGGGCTATCTGTCCCTTGCTCGTCCTACTTTCCACCCTTAATGTCCCCATTAGCACATTTCTTAGAAAATATCACCACTGTCAACAACTCTCTGTCCTTTTGTCTATGACATGTTTTGGTTATCTCCACCTATCGCTGGTCCTCTATCCAGCTCTACCTGTCCCACCACCCCACCCCCCGCCCCCCCCTTAAACAAGCTTATATTGCACCTCTTTTCTATTTTTTACTTAGTTCTGTTGAAGAGTCACACAGACTCGAAACGTTAACTGTGTTCCTCTGTGCAGATGCTGTCAGACCTGCTGAGTTTTCCCAGGTATTTTTATTTTTGTTTTTGCTTAACTCTGGGAGTTTGGTAAGTGAGGGGATTCTGTGCAATGAGGGAAGAGGTGCTTTTCTGTCCTTTTACTAAAAAACGGAGCGGTCCAAGAGGGGGAGCTGGGGACAGTGAGACCTGAGACCTGAAGGCTGGAGGAATAAATCATGTAATTGGTGAGTTTCAAGTTTTGTTTTTCTTTCTAAAGCGGGGCAGTTGTTTAATCTGGTATTGGGGAAATATAAGGATTATATTACATTTATGATGCAACTAGTTAAACTCCATAATATAACTACAGATAATTGGGTGATATTTCTAAATTTGAAGCCGAATTAGGGCAAGTGATGTGTTGCAGCTACAGCAGGTAGACAGACATCTGTCTGATCCATGGCAACCATATCTGCAGCTGGAAAATGAAAATACAAACCAAACATGATTTGACTTTCATAAATCCATGTTGAGTCTGCTAAATTTTATCATTACTTTTTTCCAGTTATCACATCCTTTATAATAGATTCTAACATTTTCCCTACTATTGACCTCAAACTAACAGGGCTATTAGCTCTGTTTTCTGTCTCCCTCCCTTATATAGTGGGGCTACATTTGCTACCTTCCAGTCTGCAGGAACCTTTCCAGAATCTATAGAATTTTGAAAGATAATTACTAATGCATCCATTATCTCTATAGCCACCCCCTTCAGCACTGTGGGATGTTGTTCATCAGGTCCAGGGGATTTCTCAAATTTTAATCCAATTAATTTTTCAAGTACTACCTCTATACTAATATTAATTGCTTTCAGTGCCTCAGGTTCACAAGTCCCTTGGTTGCCTTGTATTTCTCTGAGATTTTCTGTATCTTCTTCCGTGAAGACATACACAAAGTAATTGTTTAGTTTCTCCACTATTTCCTATGGTGGAGAATTCTCCAGGGTCTACTTATAATAGGCCCCCCATTTGTCCTAGACAATGTTTCCTTTGCACATTCCTAAAGAAGCTTTTACAGTCCGTCTGTATGTTCCTCGCTAGCCTGCATTCATATTCTCTTTCCCTTTCTTTAGCAATTTCTTGGCCATCCTCTTCTGGATTCTAAATTACTCCCAATCCTCAGGCTATCACTTTTTCTAGCATCCTTATAAGCCACTTCCTTTGATCCAATGCAATCTTTAACTTATTTTGTTAGCCACAGTTGATTCACCTTTCCCATTATGTGTTTGTGCCTTAGAGGAATACAAATCTGTTGTAGACCATGTAATACTTCTTCAAATACTAGCCTTTGCCTGTCTACCATCAATTTTTTAAACATATTTTCCCAATTCACCTTGCCCTTCATACCTTCATAGTTTCCCTTGATCAGATTTAAGACGCTAGTTTCAGAATGAACTATATCACATTCAAACTTAAAGTAAAATTTTATTATTTTATAGTCACTATTATCCAAAGACTTCTTTACTGCAAGATTATTAATTAGCCCTTTCTCTTTACATAATACTAAATCTAAAATAGCCCTATCCCTTGATTCTTCAATGTGCTGTTCAAGAAATGCATCTTGTACACACTCCAGGAATTCATCCTCCACAGCATTATTGCTAATTAGTTTTAACCAATCTATGTGTAAATTGAAGTCACCCATTATTACTGTATTACTCATGTTACTTGCAGCTCTAATTTCCTGATTTATACTGTGCCCAACATTACTACTACAGTTTGGTGGCTTATAAATAACTCCCACCAATGTTTGCTGCCCTTTCTTAGCTCCATCCAAACTGATTCTACATCTTGCTAATATAAAAACAAAAAAACTGCGGATGCTGGAAATCCAAAACAAAAACAGAATTACCTGGAAAAACTCAGCAGGTCTGGCAGCATCGGCGGAGAAGAAAAGAGTTGACGTTTCGAGTCCTCATGACCCTTCGACAGAACTTGAGTTCGAGTCCAGGAAAGAGCTGAAATATAAGCTGGTTTAAGGTGTGTGTGTGGGGGGCGGAGAGATAGAGAGACAGAGAGGTGGAGGGGGTTGGTGTGGTTGTAGCGACAAACAAGCAGTGATAGAAGCAGATCATCAAAAGATGTCAACAACAATAGTACAATAGAACACATAGGTGTTAAAGTTAAAGTTGGTGATATTATCTAAACGAATGTGCTAATTAAGAATGGATGGTAGGGCACTCAAGGTATAGCTCTAGTGGGTTTTTTTTTTATTTTATATAATGGAAATAGGTGGGAAAAGGAAAATCTTTATAATTTATTGGGAAAAAAAAGAGAGAGAATCTTTTGTTCTGAGATTCACTCTCAGTAATATACTCATTTTGTCCCTTATTAACAGTGCTACCCACCTCCTTTTCTTTTTTGCCTATCTTTCCTAAGTGATGAATATCCTTGAATATTCAGTTTCAGTCTTGGTCACCTTGTAACTACGGCTCTGTAATGGCAAATAAATCATACACATTTACCTCTATTTGTGCCTTCAAATGGTCTACCTTGTTGTGAATGTTGAATGCATTTGGATACAATGCCCTTAACTGTGTCTTTGTTACATTATTCTGCATTCTGATCCTATTTGATGCTTCACTTCATCTGCCTTCTAATTTTGCTTACTAATTTTCTATTTCCTGATACCAGCTTTGCTTCCTGCCAATCTGATCTCCTGCTCAGGCTCCCACCCTACTGCTAATCTAGTTTAAATCCTCCCTAACAACGCTAGCAAAGCTTCCTGTAAGTATGATATTCTCGGTCTTGCTAACATGCAACCTGCCCATCTTGTACAGGTCCCACCTGTCCCAGAACTGGTCCCAATGCCTCAGAAATCTGATGCACTCCCTCCCAGACCAATTCTTCAACCACATTTTTAATCACTCAATCTTCCTATTCCTAGGATTCATCAAGGAGCCCTAGCAAAACTGGAGTCAATGGGAATCAGGGGGGAAACTCTCTGCTGGTTGGAGTCATACCTAGCACAAAGGAAGATGGTTCTGGTTGTTGAAGGTCCGTCATCTCAGCTCCAGGGTAGTGTCCTCGGCCCAACCATCTTCAGCTGCTTCATCAATGACCTTCCTTCCCTCATAAGGTCAGAAGTGGGGATGTTCGCTGATGATTGCAGAATGTTCAGCACCATTCGCAACTCCTCAGATACTGAAGCAGTCCATGTCCAAATGCAGCAAGACCTGGACAATATCCAGGCTTGGGCTGACAAGTGGCAAGTAACATTCATGCCACACAAGTGTCAGGCAATGACCATCACCAACAAGAGAGAATCCGACCATCACCCCTTGATGTTCAATGGCATCAACATCACTGAATTCCCCACTATCAACATCCTGGGGGTTACCATCGACCAGAAACTGAACTGGTCTAGCCATATAAATACTGTGGCTACAAGAACAGGCTAGAGGCTAGGAATTGTGTGATGAGTAACTCACCTCCTGACTCCCCAAAGCCTGTCCACCTTCTACAAGGCACAAGTCAGGAGTATGATGGAATACTCCTCACTTGCCTGGATGAGTGCAGCTCCCATAACACTCAAGAAGCTTGACACCATCCCGGACAAAGCAGCACGCTTTATTGGCACCACAACCGCAAACATTCACTCCCTCCACCACTGACACACATTAGCAGCAGTGTGTACCATCTACAAGATGCACTGCAGGAACTCACCAAGGCTCCTTCGACAGCACCTTCCAAACCCACGATCACTCCCATCTAGAAGGACAAGGGCAGCAGATAGATGGGAACATCACCACTTGGAAGTTCGTTCCCCTTCAAGTCACTCATCATCCTGACTTGGAAATATATCACCATTCCTTCACTGCCACTGGGTCAAAATCCTGGAACTCCCTAACAGCACTGTGGGTGTACCTGCACAACATGGACTGCAGCAGTTCAAGAAGGCAGCTTACCACCACCTTCTCAAGGGCAACTAGGGATGGGCAATAAATGCTGGCCCAGCCAGCGATGCCCACATCCTGTGACTGAATAATTTTTTTTTTTAAAACTATCTTCACTGGCATGTAGCACTGGAGTTACTGCTTTTGAGGTCATGCTTTTTACTTTATTTCCCTAAAATATGTTGCTATGGACAGGGGGGAGACAAGCAGTCTGTACCTATTTCCTTTAAGCAAATGTCCGTAAGCAGGAGGTGTTTTGAATTATTTTTTAAGTGCGTAGTAGCACATTTTCCAGTTTGTGAGATTCAATTTACTACAAACCTGCAGCAAACTCACATTATGATTAACTCAGGAGGTTAGTTTAGTCCACATTCAAAACCCATAACTTCCCACTCCAGCACACATACACACACACACACAAACACAAACACAGTAAATGGGGGGGGGGGGGGTACAACTATGGATAGTAACAGTACAAGAACCACAGAAATGGATATTAGTTTGCGTGGTTTCCAGGATCCAGAGTCAGATTTCTTTACAGTTGGCACTTATACTGCAGATGAAGTAGGTACACAGAGAATGGCTCAGTTCTGCAGGCAATGGTAGGAGATATTCCAGCAGAGACAAGCTTCAAGGAGCAGGCAACTGTTCTGCCTGGAGATCTGCTTATTGGTGATTCACTGGTTGGACGTTAAACTGCAGACTCCCTGTGATGCCAAAGATGTAATGTTAAACTATCCAAAAAGGCTAGAGGCTTGAGTAATGTGTCATGGCCCATTAATGGTTAATTGTAGCTTATCAATCAGTTTCTGTGCTTCTGGCCAGAACTTCATTGTTTCTGCTTAGGAGAGAGAAGAGGTGTTTATCAGCATCTCTTCCAGTATAATGAGTTTCAATCGCTCTCTCTCTCTATTTTGATAGTTCATGTTGGGGGAGTCAGTTCATCTGCACTTCCTCTGCCTCCGTTGATTACAATGGGCTTGTACAATGAGGTGTGAGATTCCACTGGCTAATACAGGAATTATGTTGTTCTTGTAACTCCCGGTGGTAGCTCCCAGAACAAAGGACTAGCCCTTTGGTCATGTGGTCATGTGACTTGTCATAGCCATCTTTTTGGTTCAGCAGATAGCCCATTTCTTAAACATGGCAAAAGAATAAAGCTTTGGATTTCTTTTCATGTCATATGGATCCAACACTGCTTTCAGGACCTTATCTCTCTTCCTACCTATGCTGTTGATACCATTGTGGACCATGACCCCCGGAGAATGTCCTGCAGTTTCTCTGTGACATCCTTGACACTGGCACCAGGGAGGCAACATACCATCCTGGAATCAAGGCTAAGGCCCTAGAAATGCCCATCTGCTCCCCAAACTATTGAATCTCCAATCGCTATTGCCTTTTCACTCTTCTTTCTCCCCTCCTATGCAGCTGAGCCTCCCATGGTGCCACAGACTTGGCTCGTGCTGTAATCCTCTGAGGAACCATCACCATCACTATATCCAAAATGGAAAACCGGTTATCAAGTGAGATCAACCCAGGGGCCCCTGCACTGCTTGCCTGATTCTCTTAGGCAGCCTGGTGATCACCTGTTCCCTCTCTGACTATATGATCCTAACCTGTGTTGGGACCACCTGTTTAAATGTACTATCCATGTAATCCTCAGCCTCGTGGATACACCATAGTGACTCCAGCCACTGCTTGAGTTCCGAAACCCAAAACTCAAGCTTCTGCAGCTGGCGACACTTCCTGTTGATGTGTTTGTTTAGGGCACATGGTGCACTCCTGATTTCCCACATGCCACAGGATGCACATTACACTCATCCAAGCTGCCTGCCATACCTTAGCTTTATAAACTATCTATTTTAAGTAAAGTAAGGAGAATAACTTACCAGTTACTCACCAATCAGCTTCTTCCCTTTACCAAAGTAAGAACCAAATACTGGAAGCAGATAAAGGTAGAAGAAGAAAGGAGTTCTCCCTCCCCTCATCTCCAAACTCCCTCATTCACCAAACTCCCAGCTGCTCACTCTGTGAAGTTGCATACCATGCAAGTCATACTGAGATCCCTGTATTTATACTAGCTAAGACTCAGATGAGTCAGTTCTGCTGGAAACCAGATTAAGCTAACTACCTAATTAACCAAATACAGCATCTCTCTGCTTGTTTATCCATGCTTAAGACTGGAAGAAATTTAAACTTAATTTAAACAGTAAATTTTAGTTGAATGCTAAATGCAAACAAAACTAGATTTTTAAAAAGTATTTAACTCTTAAGATTCCCTCACTCACCAAAGTCCCGGCTGCTCATTCTGTGAAGTTGCACTCTGGAGAAGTCGAACTCCAGAGAATATAAGCCCAATTTACTCAGCCTCTCATCATAAGACAACCTGCTATGCCCAGGGACCAATTTTCTGAGCTTTTGCTGTACCACCTCCAATGCAAGTATATCCCTTCTTAAATGTGGAGGCCAAAACTGCACACAGTACTCCAGATGTGATCTCACCAAAGCCCTATACAATTGTAGTAAGACTTCTGTATTCTCGTACTCCAATCTCCTTGCAATAAAGGCCACAATGCAATTTGCCTTCCTAATTGCTTGCTGCACCTGCATGCTAACCTCTGTTCCTTGCATAAGAACATAAAAACATAAGAACATAAGAACTAGGAGCAGAAGTAGGCAATTCAGCCCCTCGGGCCTGCCCCGCCATTCATTACAATCATGGCTGATCTCATTTCGGCCTCAACTCCAATTTCCCGCCCTCTCCCCATAACCTTTCAACTGATTACTAATTAAAAATCTGTCTAACTCCTCCTTAAATTTATTCAGCATCCTGGCATCCACTGCACTCTGAGGGAGTGAATTCCACAGATTCACGATCCTTTGAGAAAAGTAATTCCTCCTCATCTCTGATTTAAATCCACCCCTTAGCCTAAAACTATGGCCTCTTGTACCAGAATGCCCCACAAGGGGAAACATCCGCTCCACATCGACTTTTCTATCCCCTTTAGCATCTTATATACCTCAATTAGATCTCCTCTCATCCTTCTAAACTCTAGCGAGTATCGGCCTAAACTGCTTAATGTCTCCTCATAAGACAAGCCCCGCATCTCTGGAATCAATCTAGTGAACTCCCTCTGAACCGCCTCCAGTGCAACTACATCCTTCCTCAAGTAAGGGGACCAAAACTATGCACAGTACTCCAGGTGCGGTCTCACCAATGCCTTGTACAGTTGCAACACTTCCCTATTTTTATACTCTATTCTTTTAGCAATAAATGCCAAATTTATTGCTAAATTGCCCAAGTCTCTTTGAACGTTAACACAATATTTACCCTTTAAAAATATTCTGCTTTTCTATTCTTACAACCAAAGTGAATAACTTCACACTTCCCCCCATCTTATTGTCCATTCCCTTAACCTGTCTGTGGCCAGGATTTGCTGTGCCCTCCAGCGATGGATGTGTTTGGTGGCATGAGCAGACAATATGGCACAATTGTTGTCATGACAGCGTGAAGGCAGTTTGTGATTGTCCATTCAGCCCGCCAATGGCAGGCTGCATTTCCCACCATCGGACATCAGGAACCTCACTGTAATACATCTGCTTATCAATGTCAGGCCAGCCTGCCGGAATCATTCCCACCCCGCCTGCTGGATCATCCATCCACGTTGGCAGGAAAGCACACTGATGGGTTTCACAACAGCATATAAAAGGCGTGCTCTTGGCGGGCTGCACTTAGAGGGGAGCTCGGAGGTGAGTACACAGCGACAATGTGCAACACTCGCCAGGGTCAGCTGTTGAACTTCAAGCTTGAGACACATTGTCGGGGGGACAAGGGCTGCCTTCCGGTTGAATATATTGCACAAGCATTTGTGGGGGGGGGTGGTTAGGGTGGGCGAGGGAAGCAGCCGACCATTAGGAAAACCTGTATAAAGTGACTGAGACAGTTCAGGAGCAGCCATTGATATGATTGGAGTGGGGCTTCTAGCTTATCTGCCCACTCAAGAAACACAGAGGAATCAAAGTGTCACCAAGTACTCAAGAGCTTTTCACCAAACCCCCACCTGTCCCCTCCACTCCCTGGCACAAACTGCAAAGTCATGAGCATTTTAGGGGACTGTAGAACAGTTGGACAACTGCACACGTTGTACAATCTCCTCACTAAAGCAGCCATGGAGCAGTCACTGCTGGAGACATTCACAGCCCCTTGCAATCTCAGCATCCCGGTTTGGACCAGTCTCCCCCTGGTCCAAGCTAACAGTGCAGCCTTGCAGTGCGGGTTAGGAGAATGTCTGTGCCTGAGCTGAGAGCACAGCCTGCAGTCCAATGGGCAAAGCTGCTGCCAATCGGTCAGGTGGAGGTGGGTGGGGTCTCGGGCAGCCATGCAGCTCAATAATCTCTGCACATTTAAGTGGTGGCCAGCGCTCTCTGGGAAGCGTTAAGAGGCCTTCAAACTTAACCAGGACAGGTTCTTAGGACACCCTACCTAACCATGTGTTCCTCTCTTTCATATATCAGGATCATGGAGCCTGATGAATTAGCTGTTTGCCTCATGGTGTACAGAGAGTGAAGACGATGGAGGAGAGAGTGACTGAGGCTCCTGGCTGTGCAGAGGGAGGAGCAGCAACCTCAGGAAGAAGGGGTGGCTGGGGCTCCCACACATGCCACTAAAGAGCCATAAGGAGCTGACCCTGGTCAGGGTCTAGTGACACCCAGGCAGATGAGTGAGAACCAGTGAAGCTGAAAACTGCAAATGTCTAGGGAACTGGTTGGTCACATCTGCCACCCACTGCAGGATTTAGCGCCATGGGGACATGGAGGGAATCCACTGCCACAGCCGTGAAAGTGACAGCAGCGCTTAATTTCTATGCCAGTGGCTCTCTTTGCGTGGGCACAGAACTTTGTGCATTTCACCCGAGACCAGGACATCTATGTTGTTACAGAATTGTTATAGAATTGCCCTGATCTCAGGATTCCCAAAGGTTCAGGGTGGCACCGACTGCACTCGCATGGCGCTCAGATCTCTGTTGCAACATGAGGTCAACTAGATCAACTGCAAGGGAATCCATTTGTTGAATGTGCAGCTGCTTTGCGATCACCAGCAACGCACCCTGCAGGTCTGCGCATGGTTTCCAAGGACTGTGCACGACTCCTATATCCTCAGTCACTCACAGATCCCTGGCATCTCCCAGAGTCCACAGAAGCTGCAGGGTTGGCTCCTTGGGGACATGGACTACCGCAGAGGCCGTGGCTGATGACACCTGTGCGGCGGCCTCAGACTACAGCAGAGCGACGTTATAATGAGGCTCATGCTGCAGCTTGCACCTTGGTGGAGCAGAACATCGGGATGCTGAAGATGAGGTTCCTCAGTGTCTGGACCGGTCTGCTGGAGCCCTGCAATACAGTCCGCAGAGGGCAGAGGGTGTCACACAACGTCGTTGGCTGCTGCAATAGAATGAGGAGCTGGCTGGGGAAGAGATGGAGGAACTGGAGGTCTCCTTGGATGAGAAGGACACCGACGAGGATGAGGGTGAGGAGGTCCTCGAAGGAAACAATGACGGGGTGAGGCCCTCGCTATGGCTAGACAAGGTAGGCACACTCGGGAGGGCCTCATAGCTGCTAGGTTTGTGGAGGATGATGACGACATGCAGTGAGGTGTCCCTGTAGATCCTCACATCGCATTTGTGAACATTTGACTCCAGACTGGCTTATGGCAGCACCAATACCTTCTGTGAGAATGCTCCTGTCACGGAGACGCAGTGGAACCCCTAATAGTCACTTGATTGCAGGTCGATGACGATGACATGCAGTGAGGACACTCCATAAATCTT
Source organism: Carcharodon carcharias (assembly GCF_017639515.1). Lineage (NCBI taxonomy): Eukaryota > Metazoa > Chordata > Chondrichthyes > Lamniformes > Lamnidae > Carcharodon > Carcharodon carcharias. The sequence goes on from NC_054482.1 coordinate 122,853,897, forward strand.
CAAATAGCTTCTGAGAATGTCTGACTCCTGTCTGGCCAAGGGAAAATCACTTGTGCTCTGTGATCAGGGTCATAACATAGAGACGCTGCCATGAAACTTTAGAAGCATCTGATAACTTGTCTGCCTTCAGCGCCTGACCCCTTCAGGAGCATAGTGTCACTGGCCACAGATGCTGGTGTGATGGGGGCCAGCCTCACCTTAAAGGTGCTGAGAGCACACAGAGAGAATGAGAGAACTCTGTGGCATCTGCCCACTACATTCTGGCAGCAATGACCAGCACCGCCGAGGTGCAGACATCAGTAATGTGTCCAGGGAGTGTGAGGCTGGACCATCACTGTGGTCTGAAGGCTGCACAGACACAGGGAAGAGGCCCTGGACTGAAACACCTGCCTTTATCTTGTGCAGAAAGGTATCACATCTGAGTGACAAGAACACTGCTCATCGGAACAAGGAGCCACAGGCAGGGAGATATTCCAGGGAGGTTATTGACAATAGTGAACAACAGCATATCCAAGTGACTAACACCCATGCGCAGGCTGTGCAACTAATTCCTCTTAACTTTCCTAACCCTGCCGCTATGTCTTCGTGCTCCCCAGACATCCACAGTGGAGGTGGAGGCAGCCTGCTGACTGTGACACCCTGTCTGTGATTACTTTGATGGGCGTCTCTGGAAGGCTGAGACTTGGAGGGCCCTGGCCTGCTTTTAGGGTCCTGCTGTGTGGCAGTGACACCCTCCTCGGCCTGTAGACCTGGAGCTGCTGAGGTCACAGGAAGAGGGGATTCAGATAGGCAGGTCACTCCCGGAGGCAGCTGGAAGTGTCCACCGGAGTGTCCACCTGCTGATCCTCCTCCCTACGGGTGCCCGAGGGCCCCAGGCTGACTCTGTGAGGAGAAGGGGTAGCTGAAGTGAGATCGAGCTGACCTGCACCCCTCTAACGTACACACTGTTGGAGGCCCACTGTGGCATCGGCGATGGAGTTCAGCCCGTGCAGCAGTGCAGGAGTGAAATCCTGGACTAAGGTCTCCATGGCGGCCACCATCCTACCAGTGTTGACCTCAGTGCATTGCAATGCCGGCCCTATTACTTCAGAATAAAGGCGGATGGACTCCTCTGTTGTGCCTTGCAATCTGAGGAGTGCAGCGGACATCCCTTCCTGATGTTCCCGAGCTTGCCTTTGCAGCAACTGTGACATGACCGAGTCCAGAGGCTCCTCATCTGACTTGGACTCAGCAATGTTCTGGCCTCCAGCAGCCCTCCGAGTGCTGGTGTACTGGGGAAATCCCTGCCCCCGCCTGCTGTGGATCAGAAGGTGCAATGTGCTCAGCAGATTGTGATCCCGAGGCTACTCTAAAGCTCGGTCCCACCGAGGTGTGTGTCTCTGCGCTGGTGGAGGGTGTGGGTGAGCGCTGTGATGGGATTTCAGGGAGGGTGCCTTCAGATTCCTCTCCAGAGGTTTCTTGGGGGCTTGATTGGAGGACCTGGGTCGTGGACTCTGTCGGCTGTTTCCCAGATGTGCCTGTGAAAACAAGGGGAGATAGTTCGTGCCTGGCAGTGGCCTGCGAAAGAGGACACATCACTCACAGCATGGTTGTCTGATGGATGTTGCACTGCCGGATCCTCACTTGGTAGAGCAGCACCGACCTCACTGTCAGCACAGGACCGGTCCCGGTCACCGCCAGCCAGCTGGATGGCTCTGTTTTCAAAGTCCGTGAGGACCTTGATTTCAGGCATTCCTCCAACGACCTGCATCCTCTTCCTCTTGTTGTGTGCCAGCTTGTCCTGCATGGATAGCGATGGAGACAGTGTAAGCAGGATGCCTGCCGGGTCAGATGATAAGTAAGCCTGGCTTGTGTGGGTGGTGAGTGGTCCCATGGACGGGCTGAGGACAATGAAGGTGTGTGTGTGAGAGAGTGAATAGTGATGTCCCTCACATTGGCAGTGAGTGAGGGCCCTGTGGGTGTGTGATGGGTTTGTGAATGTGTGAGTTGAGAGTGTGAGAATAGTGACTTACCCCGGTGTATTGGAGGAGATCATTCATCCTTTTTGGGCACTGGGTGGCTGTCCTCTTCTGAAGGGCGTTGGGGCTGACCACCGCTGCCACCGCCTCCCAAGTCTGGTTGGTTACGCCACTGCCCATCCAGCGGCTAGAGTGGGGGCAGAGGACATCGTGGCGGGCCTCCACGTTGTCCAAAAGGCATTCTAGTGACACATTGCTTGGGGGCTACAGTCTTTTTGCCTTTCGTGGATATCTTCCCTGCAGTAGTGGTGGCCTGGAAGAACTGATATGTGCACATGGCTGCACTTTAAATACGATGCCCAGCACGATGAAGCAGCGAGGTGATGGAAACGGTGTGTTTCCTGGAAATGCATAAATAACGTGGTGGATTTGGGATGATACAGTGTGAAAACCCACCAACACAGCCGGCAGGTAAAATGTCGTTTTACCTGCGGGCTACTGCAGTTAATGCAAATCTGGGACAATTCCACCCTTAGTCTAAAACAAGATGGGTTAGCTTATTACAAAACTACTGCTGCAAGTTAATTAAGTCAAAAGTGATAGTTATTAACTAAAAAATACAGGCACAAAGATTGAAAGCAGTTTAATATAAAAAGATACTTAAAGATGAGATTTCATACCAGTCTGTGAGATATCATTGCAGGCTCATTCTTGAGCTCCTGAGGGTTTGAAACTTGAGGTCTGGTTAGCAGCTGCAATAGCTTCTGCAGTCAAACAGTCTTTGCTTTTTTTTGTGTGGGTTCAGCAGTGTTAGGAACCAGAGTTATATGTATCACAGAATCACAGAACTTTAGCGGCATGGAAGGAGGCCATTCGGCCCATCGTGTCTGCACTGGCTCTCCAAATGAATATTATGACCTAGTGCCATTGTCCTGCTTTCTCCCCGTACCCTTGCACATTGTTTCTATTCAAATAATCATCCAATGCCCTCTTAAATGCCTTGATTGAACGTGCCTCCACCACACTTCCAGGCAGTGCATTCCAGACCTAACCACTCGGTCTGTGAAAAAGTTTTTTTCTCATGTCAAATTTGCTTCTTTTGCAAATCACTTTAAATCTGTGCCCTCTCGTTCTTGATCCTTTTATGGGTGGGAACAGCTATTCCCCCTCTGTCCAGCCCCCACATAATTTTGAACATCTCTATTAAATCTCCTCTCAGACTTCTTCTCTCGAAGGGGAACAGTCCCAACCTCTCCAATCTATCCTCATAGCTGAAGTTTCTCATCCCTGGAACCATTCTTGTAAATTTCTTCTGCACTTTCTTCAATGTATTCACATCCTTCCAATAATGGAGCAGCAAAGGTTGAGAGGGGATCTGATAGAGGTGTATTAGATTATGAGAGGCATAGATAAGATGGAAAGGGAGGCACTTTTTCTATTTTTCAAAGGGTCAATAGCCAGGGGGCATAGATTTAAGGTAAGAGGTAGAAGGCTAAAAGGGGAGTTGAGGTGAGAATCTTTCATGCAGAGGGTGCTGGGAGTCTGGAACTCACTATCTGAAAGGGTGATTGAGTCAGCAACTCTCATAACATTTAAGAAGTATTTAGGTATTCACTCGTGTTGCCAAAGCCCCCAGGGCTATGGGCCAAGCGCTGGAAAATGGGATTTGTGCAGTCAGACCTTTGTTGACCAACACGGACATAACATGCCAAATGGCCTCCTTCTGTGCTGTAAGCATCTGAGTCTATAAATGTGGCGCCCAGAACTGTACACAATACTCCAGCTGAGGTCTAATGAGCGTCATATATAAATTCAGCATAACCTTCCTGCTCTTGTACTCTATGTCTCTATTAATAAAGCCCAGGATACTATATGCTTTATTAACTGCTCTCTCCAACTGTCCTGCCACCTTCAATGATCTATACACATATACATCAGGTCTCATCAGGTCTTTCTGCTCCTGCACCACCTTCAAAATTGCACCCCTTATTTTGTATTGTCTATCCATGTTCTTCCTACCAAAATGCATCACCTTACACTTTTTTGCATTGAACTTCACCTGCCACCTATCTGCCCACTCCGCCAACTTGTCTATGTCCTTTGAAGTTCTACACTGTCCTCCTTGCAGTTTACAACTCTCCCAAACTTTGTATGATCCAGAAACTTTGAAATTGTCCCCTGTACACCATGATCTAGATTATTAATATGTATCAAGAAAATCAAGGGTCCCAATACTGACTCCTGGGGAACTCCACTACAAACTTCCTCTAGCCCAAAAAATATCCATTGACCATTACTCCCTGCTTCCTATTTATCAGCCAATTTTATATCCACATTGCTACTGTCCCTTTTATTCCATGAGCAATAACTTTTCTCACAAGTTGTTTGTGTGACACTGTGTCAAATGCCTTTTGAAAGTCCATGTAGACCACATCAACAGCATTACCCTCATCAGCCTCCTCTGTTACCTCCTCAAAATACTCCAACAATTTAGTTAAACATGATTTCCCCTTTAGAAATCCATGCTGGCTCTTCCTTAGCAACCCATATTTTTCCATGTGACTACTAATTCTATCCCAAATAATTGTTTCTAGAATCTTGCCCACCACTGCAGTTAACCTGACTGGTCTGTAATAGCTGGGCTTATCCTTACAACCTTTTTTGAACAAGGGCCTAATGTTTGCAATTCTCCAGTCCTCTGGCACCTCCCCTGAGTCTAGGGAAGACTGAAAGATTATGGCCAATGCCCCTGCAATTTCTACTCTCACTTCCTTCAATAACCTTGGATGCACCTCATCCGGTCCCGGTGCCTGGTCAACTTTAAATACCGACAGTCTATTCAATACTTCCTCCTTATCAATTTTGAACCCTCCTAGTGACAGAGTTTCCTCATCTGTCACCATGGCCTGGGTAGCATGTTCCTCCTTGGTAAAGGCAGATGCAAAGTATTGATTTAATACCTCAGCCATGGCCCCTTTGTCCATGTGTAAATTCTCTTTTAGGTCCCTAATCAGCCCTACCTTTCCTTTCCATGGAATATACCTTGGCTGTGCCCGAACCAATTCTTTTTTGAAGGTAGCCCATTGTTCAGCTATAGTTTTTCCTGCCAATCTTTCATTCCAGTCTATACAGCCCAGTTCCGTTCCTGCCCCATTGAAGTCGGCTCTTGTCCAGTTAATTATTCTTACTCTGGATTGCCTATCAGATCATTGTCTCCCAAATGTTCCCCCACTTGGCCCGCCTCATTTCCAAGAACTGGGTCCAACAGAGTGTCTGCTCCTCACTGCCCAAGGGCCCAAACACTCCTTTCAAGTGAAGCAGCGCTTCATTTGCACCTCCCTCAATTTAGTCTACTGCATTTGCTGCTCCCAATGCAGTTTCGTCTACATTGGAGAGACCAAACACAGACTGGGTGACCGCTTTGTGGAACACCTTCGGTCTGTCCGCAAGCATGACCCAGACCTCCCTGTTGCTTGCCATTTCAACACTCCACCCTGCTCTCATGCCCTCATGTCCGTCCTTGGCCTGCTGCAATGTTCCAGTGAAGTTCAATGCAAACTGGAGGAACAGCACCTCATCTTCCGACTAGGCACTTTACAGCCTTCCGGACTTAACATTTAGTTCAACAACTTCAGATCATGAACTATAGCTAGTGCTAGTGCTAACTGTCCCTCCCAGTATTTTGTACACCCTGGTATTCCTCTCTAATATTTTATCTTGGTTCCCACAATCCTGCTGAATTAGTTTAAAGCCGTGCCAACAGCATTACCAAAATACTCCGCAAGGAACTCAGTCCCAGCTCTGTTCAGGTGCAACCCATCCGACTTGTACAGGTGTCATCTCCCCCAGAGCCAGTCCCAGTGTCCCAGGAATCTAAAGCCCTCCCTCATGCACCATCTTTCCAACCACGCATTCGTCTACCTTATCCTCCTATTTGTGGCCTCTTGTGGGAGAATCTAGAATTTGCGATCACTGTTTAAAAATAAGGGGTTGCCCATTTAAGACAGAGTTGAGGAGAAATTTCTTCCCTTGGAACTCCCTTCCTCAGAAGTCGGTGGAAGCAGAGTCTTTGAATATTTTTAAGGCAGAGGTAGATAGATTCTTAATAAGCAAGAGGGTGAAAGGTAGGCATGAGGTTACAATCAGGTCAACCATGACCTTATTGAATGGCAGAGCAGGCTTGAAGGGCTGAGTGGCCTACTCCTGCTCCTAATCTGTATGTTCATATACCTGTCCAGATAAGTGCTAATTAATTACCTTCTGTGGAATACTCAATCATTATGAAGAGAGGAGTCGTGATCCGGATCACCATTTTGAAATGCCTTTTATTCTGAAACCCTGCTTGCTTTGGAGCAGTCTGGAAAAATAACACCTAAAAACCAGACGACACTGACAGCCAAAGGCTGTCTACCTCTCCTCTCTCTCTCTCAACTAACTTGAACCTCGCCTGCTTGTATCGCAAAATACTGCAGATGCTGGAGATCTGAAATAAAACCAGTAAGTGCTGGAAAAACTCAGCGGGTCTGACAACATCTGTGGAGAGATAAACAGAGTTAACATTTAGAGTTCAATATGAGTCTTCTTTGAAACCCAGTTTTGAACTGCTAGATCTATTCTGAGTCTATTCCATTTAGCACAGCTTTATTGCCACACAATGCATGAAAATGGCACGTCACCTCCACAATAACTGTGCGGTAGTCACTCCTACCAATAGTGTCATGGATAGATGTATCTGCAACAGGGAGGCAGATGTATACTTAAGGACTTGGCTAGCTCAGTCAGTAGTAGTGCTACTGAGCCATTCTTGGTGATGGACATTGATGTCCCCCACGCAGAGTGCATTCTGTGCTCTTGCTACCCTCAGTGCTTCTTCCAAATGGTGTTCAACATGGAGTAGCACTGATTCATCAGCTGAAGGAGAGTGGTAGGTCATAATCAGCAGAATGTTTCCTTGCTCATGCTTGACCTAATGCCATGTGGCTTCATTGGATCCAGAATCAATGTTGAGGAATCTAATGGAAACTCCTTCCTGGCCGTATGCCACTGTGTTGCTATCATTGCTGGGTCTGTCATGCTAGTGGACAGGACATACCCAGGGATGGTGATGAAGGAGTCTGGGACATTGGCTTTAAGGTATGATTTAATGAGTTTGACGATGTCAGACTGTTGCTTGACTGGTTGCTGGACAGCTCTCCCAATTCTGGCACAAGTCTCCTAGCAGAATTAAAAACTCTTCATTTTGATGCATGTTTTGTCCATAATAGGATGGATGAATTGATAGCACAAATAGAAATAAATGGGTATGATATAATAGCCATTACAGAGACGTGGTTGCAAAGTGACCAAGGCTGGGAACTGAACATTCAAGAGTATTTGACCTTTTAGAAAGAAAGGAAGAAAGGAAAATGAAGTGCAGTAATTCTGTTAATAAAGGATAAGATCAGTATAGTAGTGAGAACCGATCTTGGCTTAGAAGACCAAGATGTAGAATTAGTATGGGCGGAGATTAGAAATAGCAAACAAAATAAGTCACTGGTGGAAGTAGTTTATAGGCCTCCTATGAATAGCTACGCTATAGGACAGAGTATAAATCAAGTAATAATGGTGGTATGTAAGAAAGTTCTGCAATAATATTCAGTTAGATTGGACAATTGAAATTGGCAAAGGTAGCCTTGAGAATGAGTTCACAGAGTGTATTCTGGACAGTTTCTTAGAACAATACATTCTGGAAACAGCCAGGGAACAGAATATTTTAGGACTGATAATACGTAATGAGACAGGATTAAGTAATGATCACATGGTAAAGGGCAATAATGATCATAACGTGATAGAATTTCACATTCAGTTTGAGGGTAAGAGAGCTGGGTAGTATATTAAACACAAATAAAGGTTATTACAAAGTCATGAAGACAGAGCTGGCTCCAATGGACTGTTAAAATAGGTTACAAGGTAAGATCATAGAGAAGCAGTGGTAGACATTTAAGGAGATATTTCTTAATTCTCAACAAAGATAAGACTCTATCAGAAGGTTGCACCATCCATGGCTAACTAAAGAAGTTAAGAATGGCATCAAATTTAAAGAAAAGGTGTATAATGTCTGTACAAGAGTGCTGTGTTTGGCTGCAGTAGAGAGCTTCAGTTGGAGATTGGTGACAGGGAGGATAAGGATTAAATTTAGGTTTAAATTCTATCTAAAGTCTTGTTTTTCTTTAATTTAGCAATTAACTAAAAGTTGCTGTTAGGGTTAGAAAGTGAGTTTTAGTCCAGCCTTAAAACAGGGCTCATATAGGCTCTGCTTGCAGCTGCAGCTAGTTAATTGGATAACTGGCTTTAATAGGTTTGCAGAGGCTAGGCTCAGAGGGTATAAAAGGTTAAAGACGTCTGTAGATCAACTCTATCACTAATAATACAACTCGGCCACCCTACAACATCCTTTTACACTTTATTTTACAATTCCATCCCCACCTGCTTTCTGTTGCTAGGTGATGGGAAGAGTGCGGGGCCTCCTTGGTAACGGGGGTGAGGGCAGGGCCAGTTGTTGGGTGACAGAGAGCAGTCTCGCGCTGACCAAGACATGGGCGGGGTCTGATGACGGAAGCGGGAGCGGGCGCGGCCTGTCGCTGATAACCTAGCGGGGATGGGGCTTTGTTGCTGGAACCATGAGTTGCGAGGAGCTTCCTTGACGGATAGGTAGGCGGGGCTTGGTGCTGAACACCCCCCCACCCCCGCAACCCCCCGGTTGGCAGGCGGGGCCAGTCGCTGGTTAGGGAGTGGTGGGCGGAGCCTCCTTGTTGACGGAGGGGGCGGGGCCTACCGCTGGTTACGGAGTGGTGGGCGGAGCCTCCTTGGTGACGGAAAGGGGCGGGGCCTATCGCTGCTATACGGAGCGGAGGTGGGATCTATCGCTGGAAGAAGGGGCTGGGGAGACTGACTCCGCCCACAGCGATGACCCATTGGAACAGGGAGCGCGTCACTGGCGGCCTGATCCCGACCCGACAGTTTCCACAGCAACCGGCATAACAACAACAAGGGGAAGGAGAGAGAAGATGGTGGGAAACTTCATCTTGAATGTAAACTGTGTGGAGGGAGGGGGATATGTAAAATGTGAAGATATGTCTGATAATATAGTAATATATATAATATGAAGATATATCTGATAGATAGTATATGGGAGATAGAGGAGGGCGGCTGGGTATGGAGAGAGCAGCCTCTGAGGGAGGGGTCCAGGCCGCAGCAAGAGGATTGTCAGCAGCTTCAGTCAGATTGGTTAACGGAGGAAACGGAGAGTGGCCATCAATGTGTCACAGGGATCAGTGCTGGGACCTCAAGTCTTTGCAAATTATTAATGACTTGAATGACGGGACCTCGTTGCTAAATTTGCTGATGACACTGAGTTAGGTAGAAGAGTAAGTGAAGAGGACATAAGGAGTCTGCAAAGGGACATCAATCGGTTAAGTGATTGGGCAGATGGAGTATAATGTGGGAAAATGCGAACTTATTCACTTTGACAGGAAAAAATAGAAACACTATACTATTTAAATGCAGAGAGATTGCAGAGCTCAGTACAGAGGGATCTGGGTGTCCTGGTACATGAATCATAAAACATTAGTATGCAGATGCAGCAAGTGATTAGAAAGATAAATGGAATGTTGTCATTTATTGCAAGGGGTATAAAGTAAGGAAGTTTTAGTGTAGCTGTTGGTGAGAACACGTGAGGAATACTGTGTATCCTTTGGCTTCCTTATTTAAGAAAATACATAAATACATTAGAAACAGTTCAGAGAAGGTTCATTTGACTGATTCCTGGAATGAAGGGATTATTTTATCATGGAAAATTAGACAAATTAGGCCTGTATCCATTGGAGCTTAGAAGTTTGAGAGGTGGTCTTATTGAAATATATAAGATTCTGAGGGGTCTCGACGTGGTGGATGCTGGAAGGATGTTTCTGCCTGTGGGAGAATCTAGAATTGGGTCACAGTTTAAAAATAAGGGATCTCCCATTGAAGACAGAGATGAGAAGAATTTTTTTCTCAGAGATTCGTGAATCTGTGGAATTCCCTTCCCCAGACAGTGGTGGAGGCAGGATCACTGAATATTTTTAAGGCTGATTTAGATAGATTCTTGACTAACAAGGGAGTCAAAATGTGTAGGGGGTAGGCAGGAAAGAGGCGTTGACGTCATAATCACATTGGCTGTGATCTTATCAAACAGCGGAGCAGACTTGAGGGGCCAAGTGGCCTACACCTGCTCCAAATTCGATGTTCGTATGTAGAAAGATATAGATACATTTCCAAGAGAGAGTGTAATGAAGTTCACTCGACTGGTTCCTGGGTTGTCTTATGATAAGAGGCTGAGTAAATTGGATCTATATTCTCTGGAGTTTAGAACTGGAGTTTTCGCTGGTCAGCAAATCTAAAACATGGGGGCACAGTCTCAGGATAAAGGGTCATTCACTTATGACTGAGATGCGGAGGAATTTCTTCACTCAGTGTGTTGTGAATTTTTGAAATTCTCTGCTCCAGAGGGTTGTGGATGTTCTGACATTAATTATATTCAAGACAGAGATCCCCACAGATTTTTGGGTACTAAAGGAATTAAGACCTATGAGGATAATGCAGGAAGCTGGAGTTAAGGTAAATGATCAGCCATGATTTTGTTGAATGGTGGAGCAGATCTGAAAGGCCAAATAACCTACTCAAGCTCTTATTTCTTATGTTCTTAAATGGTTACCTCACTTGAATCATACGGTTCTGGTCTTCATATAATAATGCAAAATGTAAGAATATGATGGGGTTTCAAAGGGTAGAGGTTGAGATGTTTCCACTTACAGCGAGGCTACAGCTAGGGACCATCAGTACAAGACAGACGCTATTAAATCTAATAGGGGATTCAGGAGAAACTATTTTTATTATTATTCATTTGAGAGTTGAGCATTATTGGCAAGGCTAACATTTATTGCCCATTTCAAATTGTCTTTGAGAAGTGGTGGGAAGGTGGAACTCACTACCACAGGGAGTGGTTGAGTTTAATAGCTTTGATACTTTTAAGAGGGAGTGGATAAAGACATGAGGGAGAAATGAATAGAAGGATATGCTTATATTATGAAATGAAGAAGGGGAGGAGGAAGGTCACGTGGAGTTTAAACACTGGCATAGACAAAATTGGGCAAACAGTCTATTTTTATGCTGTACGTACAATGTAATACTGTGCTGTATGGGTGTGAGAGAGTTGCTGTTGATTCCTCCTGCTGTCTTTCAGTCAGCGTGTCCCGGAACTTGTGGCTCTGAGGTTCAGGGCACTTCCTCAACAAGCCTCAGCCGTTCACGTCGATATCGGACCAAGGCCTCAAACTCTCAAGTTGATGAGACTCTGTTTGGAAACCGTCTTCAGGTAATGTCATTCAAGAATGGGCCAATGCTGTGTGGTACTGAGCCCCGCACGCAGACACATCAAGATCTCAACTTACATTACCCTCTTCCTGGAGGAGGTAAGAACATAAAAAATAGGAGAAGGAGTAGGCCATTAGCTCCTCAAGCCTGCCTCGCAAATTCAATAAGATCTGAAAGTGGCCTTAATGCCATATTCCTGCCTGACCACCCCATAATCCTTGACTCTAGTGCAGATCAAAAATGTAACTAAACTTTGAATATATTGTGCCAGTCGTGAATTATGGTGTGGACAATTAAGCAACTCACTAGAGGAGGAGGCTCCACAAATATCCCCATCCTCAATGATGGGGGAGCCCAACACATCAGTGCAAAAGATAAGGTTGAAGCATTTGCAACAATCCTCAGCCAGAAGTGCCGAATGGATGATCCATCTCGGCTTCCTCTGGTGATCTCCAGTATCACAGATGCCAGTCTTCAGCCAATTAGATTCACTCCACGTGATATCAAGAAACAGCTGAAGGCATTGGATACTGCAAAGGTAGTGGGCCCTGACAATATTCCGGCAATAGTACTTGTCATGACTGGGATGGGAGGAGTGCACAAATTATTAAGCCCCTCTAGTCCGCAGGCCGAACCATTAATTTAAATGTTTAATTTTCTCACTGAAATGGCCAATTGTTTACCTATACCTCTAGTACCCAGAAGAAAGGAGACTCTGACCAGTCTTCTTTCAAAAATTCAGAATGATTAATTTATTTTAAAACAAAACTTATTTTAACAAGTTGAAAATATTGGTTAACACACAACTGTAATTGGAAAGTATAACTATCTATCTCTTCCTACAGAGTTCCCCCAGCACACACACAGACACACACAAAGACATACAGAGGACAAACAGCCTCTCTGCAAAGATGGGCTTTGGAGGATGGGCGTTATAAAATAAACGCTAAAACCCGCAGGGTCTTGATGCTGTTGATCTGAAGTTCTGTCATGTGCAGACCCGCTGGTCCTGGTGGTTGCCTGGATGTTCTCACCACTGGTCTCAGCTTTTCAGGTCCAAATGCTGATCGGTTACACTCAGATGAGGGTCCTCTGGCTACAGGTTAATAGCCACACACAATTTTAGGCAGGATAGAAATAGGGAGCTAGACACGGAGCCTTCTTTCCTCAGCTCGTTCTCCAACATGACTGCCATCAAAACAGCAGGTTCACAATTTAGATTTTTTCCACTCTCCCATGTGATTGCCTTTTTGTCTCCCAGCTTTTCATTAATTGTAGTTCTTCACAGTTCAACACAAACAAACAATTCCTTCTCAAGTACCATATAGGGCAGGTGATTTCTTGGAAGAGGCCTGCTTGTTTACAGTTCCAAGGTGAATTTATGACCTCTAAAAAAAAATCCCAGGTTAGCATCCAGATCATGCCAAACCCTTCCATTTTGTAAAATAAAACTTCAGGATTGAGAGATTTGATTCTAACAGACTGAAGACAATAATACTGAAGAATTGTGCTCCAGAACTTGCCTTGCCCCTAGCCAAGCTGTTCCAGCACAGCTACAACACCGGCATCTATCCGGCATCTATGTGGAAAATTGCCCAGGTATCTTCTGTACACAGGAAACAGGACAAATCCAACCCGACCAATTATCGCCCCATCAGTTGACTCAATCAACAGTACAGTGATGGGAGGGCTCATCAACAGTGCTATCAAGTGGCACTTGCTTAGCAATAACCTGATTACTGACACTCAGTTTGGGTTCCGCCAGGGTCATTCAGCTGATAGCCTTCAATACAGCCTTGGTCCAAACATGGACAAAAGAGCTGAACTCCAGAGGTGAGGTGAGAGTGACTGCCCTTGTCATCAAGGCTGCATTTGACCGAGTGCGGCATCAAGGAGCCCTAGCAAAACTGGAGTCAATGGGAATCGGGGAGAAAACTCTCCGCTGGTTTGAGTCATACCTAGCACAAAGGAAAATGGGTGTGGTAACTGCAGGTCAATGATCTCAGTTCCCGGACATCACTGCAGGAGTTCCTCAGGATAGTGTCCTAGGCCCGACCATCTTCAGCAGCTTCATCAATAACCTTCCTTCCATCATAAGGGTCAGAAGTGGGGATGTTCGCTGATGATTGCACAATGTTCAGCACCACTCGTGACTCCTCAGATACCGAAGCAGTTCATGGAACTTCCACCTGGAAGTTTCCCTCCAAGTCACTCACCATCCTGACTTGGAAATATCTTGCCGTTCCTTCACTGTTGCTGTGTCAAAATCCTGGAACTCCCTTCCACCAGCACTGTGGGTGTACCTACACCACATGGACTGCAGCGGTTCAAGAAGGCAGCTCACCACCAACTTCTCAAGGGCAATTAGAGATGGGCACTTAATGGCCTAGCCAGTAATGCCCACACCCCGTGAATTAAGTATAAAATAAATTCAATGACCCAGCCTCCACTGCTCTCTGGGGTAGAGAATTCCAAAGATTAACTACTCTTTGAGAGAAGAAATGGGAGACCCCTTATTCTGAAACTGTGCCCTTGTTCTAGATTCCCTCACAAGGGAAAAAATCCTCTCACTTCTACCCTGTCAAGCCTCCTCAGAATTATATATGTCTCAGTAGGATTACTGCTCATTTTCCTACAATCCAATGAGTATAGGTGCCAATCTGCTCAATTTTTACTCATAAGACAGCCCCTTCATCCCAGGAATCAGCCCAGTGAACATTCTCTGAACTGCCCTCATTGCAAGTATAATCCCAGTTAAGTAAGGAGACCAAAACTGTACACAGTATCCTTGGTGTGGTCTCACCAATGCACCTTTACAGTTGTGTCAAGACTCCCCTACTTTTATACTGGATCCCTTTTCAATAAAGGTCAACATTCCATTTGCCTTCCTAATCACTTGTGTTATGACACTGCAGTTGATAAAGGCTGTGTTGTTTAAATCCCAGAGGGAAACTTGAACAATATTATAACCTATATTTTCAATTGGTATGTTTGAGATGCAGCTCTGAATTCAGGAATAAGACCAACAAGTCTCAAGAGGGTTTTAAATGTAACTAAATTAAACATTTATTAATTTAACAACAAATTAAACACATACACTTGTCTACAAATTACTACCATAATAACTTTTAAACAAATCCCCAAATTAATCACACCCAGGTAAATCTTCACCAAGGTAATAAAAACCCATAGACTTTAAATAGACACCAGAAAAAGCACATTTGACCTTACGAATTCAAAATGAGGCTTCTTGCAGTTTGGTTCCTTTGCAGACACAGTTGTAGGCTTACAGGCTGGTTAGACCTTAACTGCCTTACACGCACAAACTGCTTTCTGTTTATACCTAGCTTTTCCTTTGAATGTAAATTTTCCATTGTATCATCAAGCTTGTAACATTACACCTCCTAACAATAATATTTTCATCCCACTAATTTTATTAGTAATATAAACACATTGATTGGCGTCTCCCAGCAAGGTGCAAGATCTTACCCATTTTTTTGAATGGTTTATTCAACAAATGCAAATTAACACTTTACCTTCTCCTTACGTTTACCTAATTAACATCTCAAAACTACTATACATCAAGCACCCAGACTAAAACAGAATTACCTGGAAAAACTCAGCAGGTCTGGCAGCATCGGCGGAGAAGAAAAGAGTTGACGTTTCGAGTCCTCATGACCCTTCAACAGAACTGGGTGAATCCAAGGAAGGGGTGAAATATAAGCTGGTTTAAGGTGTCACACACATAGTATACATCAAGCACCCAGACTAGCTGGCTTTAATCCAATTAAGCCGCAAATAGTCACACACATTGACACAGACCCTACTACAATTCCAATTTAAAAATAACTTCCAATAACATTATGCACATGAACACCTCTCATGACACTTGCTATACCTGCATTCTAACTTTTTGTGATTCATGTACAAGGACATCCTGATCTCTCTTGACTGCAGCACCATGCAGTCTCCCCATTTAAATAATATTCTACTTTTCGATTCTTCAGTCAGCTCTAGCTCAGTTGGTGGCACTCTGGCCTCTGAAGCACAAGGTTCTGAGTTCAAGTTCCCTGCTAGGGCTTGTATGCAAAAATCAAGTCTGATGCTTTGGTGCAGTTGAGGCCTCAGGATGCATCCCTGTGGCATTCCACTAGCTACTATTTGACAACCTGAAAATGATCCATTTGTCCTGAATCTGTTTCCTGTTAGTTAGCCAATTCTCTATCCATGCTAATATATCACGCCCAACACCATGAGTTTTTATCTTGTGTGGTAATCTTTTATGTGGCACCTTATCGAACACCTTTTTAAAAAAATCCAAGTACACTACGTTTACTTGTTTCTTGCTTGTTACATCCACAAGGAACTCTATTAAATTCATCAAACGTCATTTCCCTTAGATAAAACCATGTTGACTCTGCTTGATTGTATTCTGATTTTATAATGGATTCCAATATTTTCCCAGTGACAGATGTTAGGCTAACAGGTCTTTTGTTTCCTGCTTTCTGTCTCCCTCCTATCTTGAATTGAGGTTTTATATTTGATTTTTACAGTGTGCCAACCTTGCCAGAATCTATGGAATTTTCGAAGATCACAACCCAATGCATTTGCTACCTCTGCAGCTACTTTCTTTGAGACCCTAAGATGCAGGTCATCAGGTCCAGGGGACTTGTTGTCCTCCAGTTCCATTTTTTTTTTAATTCATTCACAGGATGTGGGCTTAACTGTCTGAGCCAGCATTTATTGCCTTTTCCTAGTTGCCCTTGAGAAGGTGGTGGTGAGCTGCCTTCTTGAACCACTGCAGTCCCTGTGGTGTAGGTACACCCACAGTTACGTTAGGAAGGGAGGTCCAAGATTTTGATCCAGCGCCAGTGAAGGAACAGCGATTATATTTCCAATATTTTTCTGACTCTGAACCTTATCAGCAATGGAAGGCTGAAATTGAAATGTGGATTTGGGTTACTTCAGTACCCCGGAAGAAGCAAGGTATGGCTTTGGTGTTATCATTACCAGCCAAAAGTAAGATGAGGAGTAAGGTATTTTCAGAGTGGAAAGTGGATGATTTGGATCATGATGGATTGAACCTTCTGTGACAATTTTTAGCAAAAGCGCACAACAATGCTGTGAAAAAAAGGATAGAGGATTCAGTGGTGGCTGAATTTTGAGGTCGACCAAATATTAGATGAAGATTCCAATATAAAGGTGAAGTTAATGACATGAGGTGTGAAAATGGTCGTAACCCGCCAATTTGAGAGTCAGAACAAAAGGCGTGTCTGGGACGATGACCGTTTAACCCCAAAAAATGCACAGGGTAGGGTTAATCAGCATTTTCAGAGTGATTCCCAGCATCATTACGTGATGAACTGCTCACAGCGAAGGAATCGCATTTTTGAAGTGACCCACGAGATTGATTTATCTGAAACTGAAAATGATGATGGTGACTGCCAAGATGGAATTGTATTGATCACTGAGAGTTTGAATCTAGTGAAGAGTATCTTGATGGTAGATTCCTTCAACTGTGCAGCTCTGGACAGTAGTTGTACTTCTATGGCATGTAGCATGGACTGGCTTGTCTGCTATCTGCAGTCTCTTGATGAGACAGACTGGTGGAAGGTTAAGGAGTATGGAAGCGCTACCTGCTTCAGGTTCAGAGAAGACAATACATTAACATCCTCCAAACGGGTGGTCCTCCCATTTAAGATAGCAGGGGTCAATCTGTTTATCAGAACTGATGTGGTTTTTAGCGAGACGCTACTATTAAGCCAGTCTGAGATGAAGAAGGCTCAGATGATGCTAGATATGAGGAATGGTAGAGCAATCATGTTTGGAAAAATTGTGGATCTACATTTTACTTGGTCAGGCCATTACTGCTTGCCACTAAGGAAGCCAGAGATTTCTCATCAAAAAGTTCATGATGTTTTGTTAACTGCTGAGAATAAGAATTTAGTGGACAAAAGGAAGATCATTTAGAAATGACATACACAGTTTGCACATCCAGCAGCACAAAAACTGAAGACTCTACTTCAAGATGTGGGAGTGGTTGATAAAGGATATGATGACCTTATTGAACAAATCACTGCTCAGTGTGAAATTTGTCTTAAATATTGCAAGACACCACCGTGTCTTGTTGTGAGCTTGTCACTAGCCAGGGAGTTTAACAATGCAGTGGCAATGGACTTGAAAGTTTGGGACAGGGTTAGGGGTATTTTCTTTACTATACTTCGTAGATATGGAAACCAGATTTAGCCTATCCACTGTGATACATGACAAAAGGGCCATTGTCAATAAGGTCATGGAGAAATGGGTAGGAGCAGGGTAGCAGGGTTGGGAACACCAATGAAGTTCCTCACAGATAATGGTAGGGAACTTGCCAATGAGGAATTTTGAGATATGTTCGAAAATTTAAACATCATAGTTATGCACACTGCAGCTGAGATCCCGTTTAGTAATGGTCTTTGTGAAAGAAATCATGTGGTAATAGATGACATGTTACATGAAATATTAGCTGATCAACTAGATTGTAAACTGCAAAAAATTCTCTGCAAACAGTTGGGGGGTACAGTCCGTACCAGTTGGTGTACGGAAGAAATCCAAACTTACCTTCGGTGTTTTCAGATGCTCTCCCTGCTCTAGAAGCGTCTGGCATTAGCTCCACCTTTTCTGCTCATCTGAACGCTTTGCATTCAGGCAGAAAAGCTTTCATTAAAGCTGAGGTTTCGGAGAAAATTTGGCAGGCCCTACAGCACTGCATAAGATCAGGAATACAGTTTAGACAAAGAGACATGGTATATAATAGAAGGGAAGCCGAAAAGAGTGGAAAGGACCTGGCAAGGTAATAGGGAGCGATGGGAAAGTAGTAATTGAGCAACACAGCAATCAAACTGTTAGGGTGCATTCTTCAAGGATAATTGGAACTGACTATACCTTTACAGGTTCTGAACAGGACATAGAATGTGAGGAGGCACCATGCGATACACATACACACACGCGCACACACACACACACACACAGTAGTTATGAGGAGCAGGCAATGGCAGGTACAGGGTTGACTGACTATGAACAGAGTAATACCGAGGTACAGGACAATGCTATTCGTCCAAAAGGGCAACTACCCAAAGTAGGAACAAAGGTAACATACATGCCAGAAGACACAAGTGTGTGGAGGGATGCCAGTATCATAGAGAGAACAGGAAAGGCCACTGGTAAATACAAACATTAGCCAAATGTGCAGGATGAAGGACAGGAGACAAGACCTATCGATTAGCAAACCAAGGTAAAGACGTGGAAAGCCAGAAAGTGCAGTAAGAGTTCTGACAGTGGACCAGAAAATGGTTGTGACCCTAGAAAAAAATCTGCTCAAATGGAAGAACGATCTGTATGGCACGTATCAGAACAAAGCGAGATTAGTAGCCTGAGACTTTGAAGAGAGACCAGGGCCAGAATTTTCTCATTGATGTGCAGGGGTGGGCCCTGCACGCCAACGCGTAAAACGACGCAAGGTGATGTCGAGCGAGTGTCCTGACATCACCATGTGCCCTTGCGATATTTAGGTGGGTGGGCACGTGATGATCTCTGATTCATGCCCCTCATTAATCAGCCAGTAGGCCCTTGAGGCAGCAATTGTCTGCTATTTTTCAGGGTCCGTGCGATCTTCAGGACATCACAAGGACGCAATGGGCAGGCGGGCAGGGCACCTTTGAATAAACATCTTCCATGGGCAGGATAAGATAGGTGAGTGAGGTCGTGAGTGGTATCTGTTAGATATTTGATTGTGAAAGTTACTGACACTTACCTTTGTGAGCAGGAATACTTCAAAACTCTTCATAGCTGCTTGGACAGGTGTAACAACCTTCAGGTCAGGACTCGACAGTAAAAATCAGTTTTGGGGCCTGCAGGTTCCAGGAAGCCTTCCCTTAGCCTGGGAATGGGACTTGAACTCTCCACTGGAGGAACCTCCTCTGAGGAGAAAGGGAGGGCCAGAAGGGGGAGGAGGCCAGTAGTTCACATTCAGCCTCCAGGGGAGCCACCTTTGGGAGCAGAGGTGCAGACATAAGGGGTGCAGGGCCAACAGGAAGTCCAAGGCGGAAGGGGCCATAGATGATTCCACTATCCTGCTGCCAGGGTTTACAGGCGGCGAAGCAGCTACCTCAATATGTCTGAGGTGTAGTGCCGAAGGAGGCTCCGACTCTCAAGGGAGACAGTCAACTACATCACAGATGATCGGCCCTGAGATCTGCGCCAACTG
Organism: Carcharodon carcharias; assembly: GCF_017639515.1. NCBI lineage: Eukaryota > Metazoa > Chordata > Chondrichthyes > Lamniformes > Lamnidae > Carcharodon > Carcharodon carcharias. The sequence continues at coordinate 122,873,490 of NC_054482.1, forward strand.
TGTGGGTGGGACCCCCATGCCAGTGGCTCTGAAGGTCACAGCTGCCCTCAACTTCTATGCCTCTGGCTCTTTCCAGGGGTCAGTGGGTGATCCCAGGCAGCTGTCCACACTTGTGTCAAGCAGGTGACTAATGCTCTGTTCAGGTGTGCACTGACTTTCATCCACTTCCACTGGGACGAGGTTAGCCAGACAGAGTGAACCAGAGGCTTCGCGGCCATTGCTGGCTTCCCCCGCGTCCAGGGTGCTATAGACTGTACACATGTGGCCATCAAGGCGCCAGCAGGTGAGCCCGGTGCCTTCATCAACAGGAAGGGCTTCCACTCCATGAACGTGCAGATAGTGTGTGATCACAGGATGCTGATTCTACAAGTTTATGCAAGGTACCCAGGTAGCTCCCACGACACCTACATCCTCAGACACTCCCAGGTGCCAAGGCTCTTCAGTGCTCCAGGCCGGCTGGATGGATGGCTGCTGGGTGACAAGGGCTATCCCCTCAGAATGTGGCTCATGACGCCTCTCCCCCATCCAAGAACAGAAGCTGAGCAGCGGTACAATAGGAGCCACCCCCCCACAGGGGCTGTGGTGGAGAGAACCATCGGTCTTCTCAAGATGCGTTTCCGATGCCTGGACTGTTCAGGGGGCGCACTCCTGAGATTGTGTCTCGGTGATAGTGGTAGCATGCTGCGCTCTCCACAATCTTGCACTGGAAAGGGGGGACTCAGTGAGCGAAGTTGCTGCGGCAGCACATGATGAGTCCAGCAGTGAGTCCGAGGATGAGCAAACACAGGGAAATGCTGGGGGGGGTAGATACTGACCCGGGCCTACTCCAGGGAGGCAAGGACACCCGAGAGGCTTTAATCCAATGAACCTTCAGCTAGCACAACACAGATGGATCTTCAACACACACCGAGGCTGCAGGTTCCATACTTGATACCTGAATGCAAAATCTGCTTGGATAGGAACATTAACTAAGGGCCTTGTCAATAAAGCTCAATGTCAAACAACTCACTCCTAACATCATGGATTCCTGTCCACCTGCAGAAGTAAGGAATCACCCTGAGCCATGCTTACATATCAAAATTTAATGATGAACAAGATTATGAGGGGCATGGACAGGGTTGATAGGGAGCAGCTGTTCCCCCTAGTTGAAGGGTCAGTCACAAGGGGACATAAGTTCAAGGTGAGGGGCAGGAGGTTTAGGGGGATGTGAGGAAAAACCTTTTTACCTAGAGGGTGGTGACGGTCTGGAATGCGCTGCCTGGGAGGGTGGTGGAGACGGGTTGCCTCACATCCTTTAAAAAGTACCTGGATGAGCACTTGGTACATCATAACATTCAAGGCTATGGCCAAGTGCTGGTAAATGGGATTAGGTAGGTAGGTCAGGTGTTTCTCACGTGTCAGTGCACACTCGAAGGGCCGAAGGGCCTCTTCTGCACTGTGTGATTCTGTGATATAACAAATGAAGTTCAGGAAAAAAAAATAGAAAGGTGTTGCACATCACACCAAGCGGTCATGAATGAATAGTGGGGCAACATAAAAGTACCAGTAAGAAAACCATGGTGCGCCTAAGGTGCCTTAAATTTACACTTATGAGCGCTATGTCTAGGTGTTCCCCTCTTGCTGGCACTGGCTTCTGAGACAGCCTGCTCACTCTGCTGTCCTGTTGGCCTCGATGACCTTGGCAGACGTCCTCTGGCCCGTGCAGCCTGTGCTGGCCCTGCCTGGGCGGGAGCTGCTAGTTCCACAGCTGGCACCTCCCCAGTCGCCACAGCCTCATTGGTTGCCACAGTCACTGGCAGAGGGACGAAAGAGCTGCTCCCCTCATCTGGAATGCCCTGAGAGGAGCCTGCAGAGACGACAGGCAGCTGCTGCGCTGACGTGAGGTCGCTTCGGACCACCTTGCTCACCGTAGATAGATGGGTACCGAGCTGGGATAATTGGTGCCCAAACCATCTCCTGCACTGGCACTGATCAGCTGAGGTCAATGCTGATGTGAGGGCTTGCAGGTCCGAGCGCATTCCCAGGAGGCCTTGATTGGTCTTCTGGAGGAGCCTCTCTACGAGAGTCACCAATCTGTCCATGGAGGAAGCATGGCACACGGCCATGATGCTCATTGCATTGGTGATGCTCCACTTGGACACCTCCAGCATGGGCACCATGCCACGCATTGCCTCATGTATCTCTACCAGATCCTCCCGCATACCATGCTGCACTTCCAGTGTTTGTTGTGTCATGGACAACTCCAGAGGCACATCATCAGCCACTGACCAAGCATGTGCCTGGTCCCCTGCAGTCCTCCGACTGCCAACGCCATGGGCACTCTGTCTCCACCCGCTCCTCAAGCGAGGGTGAAATGCCCTCACTGCTGTGCCCCGGGACACTAGCTGATGATCTAATTCCCACTGAGATGCTAGTATCTGCGTTGGTGCCTGCCTGGCAGAGATAGTGTGACGCTGGTGAGTCAAAATGTTAAGGGCCCTCGGATGTGAGAGGTGGCCACTCTGCCTCCTCCTCCCGGCCCTGCTCCAGTGATGCTGAAAGGAAGAATAAGGGCGTTTGATTAGTTAAAGTGGAGAAAATGTACATGATTGTTGCCCGGATCATTATGCGCTCATCCTTCCATAATCAATGGTCAACCCATGTTGCAAACTTCAAGCACTGAGCATTCAACAGCACCATGGCTGCTGGGACACACATGGTGACCTCAGTGCTCGTCAAACATACCTTCCTGTGGCACCCCAGCCTCACCGCCACCGGTGGACCTGGGTGCATGGCGCCTCTCCAGATCCATGGCCTGTTGCTCGAATGGCGTCACGATGGCCAACTGGGCTTGGCCTCCGTCAGTCCACATCCGCTTGGTGGAATTGTATGTAATCTTCTCCTGAAAAGGAGAGAAGAGCATTGATTAGTCCAGCCTGTACCTGGATTCCCATCGCATCCCTGCCACCCCAATCTGAGTGGGACATTGCAGGGCTCCAGTGCTTTGTCCCCATATCTGACGCACACTCACACAAAGAAGCCAGGGCTGACCCCCCACTTGCCCAAATGCTGCCTCCATCACATTTGGCAGCACATGGTCTAACCTTGCAAAGCAAGGAGGCACAAGCACATGGAATGCAAAGGCCAGCAGATGGCTTGGTGTCCCACCACCTGGAAGCTCCCCTCCCAGCGTGTTAGCATCTTGACTTTGACATGCTTCGCAGTACCAGCACTCTGCCTAGCTGTAGATCCTTGAGTTTGCCCCCGAATCTATACTCTGGGTGTCAGTGTCACACATGCTGCAGGTGCAAAACCCATCTCAGCACTACCCTCTCCGGGTGAACTAGGCATGGGCAATATCTGCTGGTCCACCGAGCGAGGGAAATATGCTGTGTGGGATTCAATGTTGTAACTGCACTCAGAGTTGTTGGGGGGAGGGGTGGGGCACTGGCGCCTTGGGGGAAAGGCTGATGGCTGCATTAAGTGACCTCTGCCAACATGGTACTCACCCTTCCCAAGCGCAGGAGAATCTCTTGCAGCACTGGACCCACATGCATCGCACCACATCATGGGAGCTCACTGTCTCGGCCACCTCCTCCCAGGCACGTTTGGTCAGGTCGGGGGGGCTTCTGCCTCCCATCCCTCGGAAGCAGGACCTCCTGCTGTGCTTCCACCTCCTCCAGGAGGGCAGCTAGGCACTTAGCCGAAAAACAAGGGGCACACTGCCCCACTGCCCTATCCTCCGGCCTGGCCTGTCCTACTGCCCTACCCTCCAGCCTGGCCTGTCCTGCTGCCCTACCCTCCAGCCAGGCGTGTCCTGCTGCCCTACCCTCCGGCCTGGCCTGTCCTGCTGCCTTATCCTCCGGCCTGGCCTGCTCCACTGCCTTACCCTCCGGCCTGGCCTGCTCCACTGGCTTACCCTCCAGACTGGCCTGCTCCACTGGCTTACCCTCTGGACTGGCCTGCTCACCAGAAGCCCTCAGGTGAGCCCTTCTACTTGCCATTGTGAACAGCCTTGCATAGGCTGCCAGTGCTTCATTTAAATGGGCCGCCGAGTCACCATTGGAGCCGGCAGTCAATGCACTCCCATCACCGCCCACCCACTCCCACTATCCTTGGGAGTCGCGCGTTACGCTGAAAGGCCTGCCTGCGTAAAATGGCGGCGCAGACCCGAACTCAGGCAGCCATCAGGTCTGCACCTGCCTGGCCTCGCCCACTACTGCTCGGCCCGCCCGACATGGGGAAAATTCTCCCCTAGGAGATCAGGATGTCAGAGTGGAGGAAGAAACAGAACAGTTGAGAAGTTTGATTGGGCAGTTGAACTGGTTGTGCACTCAGACTAGGCCTGACGCTAGTTCTGATGCGTTGGAGCCGGGTGCAATGATGAAACATGCTACAGTTGAGGGAGTTCTGAGAACATAGAAACATTGAAACTAGGAGCAGGAGTAGGCCATTCAGCCCTTCGAGCCTGCTCTGCCATTCATTATGATCATGACTGATCCTCCAGCTCTGTAGCCTGCTCCCACTTTCTCCCCATACCCTTTGGTCCCTTTCACCCTAAGAGCTATATCTAACTCCTTCTTGAAAACATATAATGTTTTGGTCTCAACTACTTTCTGTGGTAACGAATTCCACAGGCTCACCACTCTCTGGGTGAAGGAATTTCTCCTCATCTCAGTCCTAAATGGTCTACCCCATATGCTCAGACTGTGACCCCTGGTTCTGGACTCCCCCACCATCAGGAACATCCTTCCTGCATCTACCCTGTCCAGTCCTGTTAGAATTTTATAGGTTCCTATGAGATCCCCCCTCATTCTCCTGAACTCCAGCGAATATAATCCTAATTGACTCAATCTCTCCTCATATGTCAGTCCCACCATCCCAGGTATCAGTCGGGTAAACCTTCGCTGCACTCCCTCTGTAGCAAGTACATCCTTCCTCAGATAAGGAGACCAAAACTGTACACAATATCGATGATTATTTCGGTGCCGCTTCAGGCTCTCGTCTGGACTTGGAAAAATTTATTAATTTTGCTTCCAATCTCCACCCCTCCATCATTTTCACGTGGTCCATCTCTGACACTTCCCTTCCCTTCCTTGACCTCTCTGTCTCAATCTCTGGTGATAGACTGTCCACCAATATCCATTACAAACCCACCGACTCCCACAGCTATCTCGACTACAGCTCCTCACACCCCACTTCCTGTAAGGACTCCATCCCATTCTCTCAGTTCCTTCGCCTCCGTCGCATCTGTTCCGATGATGCTACATTCAAAAACAGTTCCTCTGACATGTCCTCCTTCTTCCTTAACCGAGGTTTTCCACCCTGCTCTCTTGCCCACATGTCTGTCCTTGGCTTGCTGCATTGTTCCAGTGAAGCCCAACGCAAACTGGAGGAACAACACCTCATCTTCCGACTAGGGACTTTACAGCCTTCCGGACTGAATATTGAATTCAACAACTTTAGGTCATGAGCTCCCTCCCCCATCCCCACCCCCTTTCTGTTTCCCCCTTCTTTTTTTTTTCCAATAAATTATAAAGATTTTCCTTTTCCCACCTATTTCCATTATTAAAAAAAACCCACTAGAGCTATACCTTGAGTGCCCTACCATCCATTCTTAATTAGCACATTCGTTTAGATAATATCACCAACTTTAACTTTAACACCTATGTGTTCTATTGTACTATTGTCGTTGACATCTTTTGATGATCTGCTTCTATCACTGCTTGTTTGTCCCTACAACCACACCAACCCCCTCCACCTCTCTGTCTCTCTATCTCTCCGCCCCCCACACACACACCTTAAACCAGCTTATATTTCAGCTCTTTTCTGGACTCGAACTCAAGTTCTGTCGAAGGGTCATGAGGACTCGAAACTCTTTTCTTCTCCGCCGATGCTGCCAGACCTGCTGAGTTTTTCCAGGTAATTCTGTTTTTGTTTTGGATTTCCAGCATCCGCAGTTTTTTTGTTTTTATCTCTGTGTTTAATTGACTGCCACTGCTCTTCAAGAAATGCCTACCTCCTTGAAGAAGTTCTGTTCCTCTCTGCGACAAGATTTCCGGATCTCTCTGTTGCCTTGTTCACCTTCATTGCTTTCCATTTCTCTCCTAGTGTTTGACAAGGTGTTTACTAAAACCCGCTTTCACAGCCATATCTCCTTTCTCAGTGACTGTCTCCGTCTCCGACTTACCCCACGTGGATTTCAACTGAAATTCCACCCCTCATGTTTCGAACCCACCCAGGATTACAGGTATCTCCGGGACATAAAACGTTTCTCGGACTGCTGTTCCCGTCACATTCTGAAATCCACTCTCAGTGCCATGCGCCGCCATATGAACACACTCGACCTCTCCCTCCAGCAGCACCGCCGTACCCTTTTTCAAAGCTGCGCGTGCCCCCAGTTTCATTTTATCCTTCGGCTCATCCGACGCCTCAACAAGAAACTTTTTCTCTTTCTCTCAAGTGCTAAGGAACGCAAGCTCCAACAACTCATCAACACCAACACCCATCTAGGACCCTCCACCCCTGCCTGTCCCTCTGTCCCCACCCTTTCTTCCAGTCCCAACCCCAGCCGTGTATTCACTATACCCCCTGACTTTCCCCTCTCCGATGCTGAACGTTCAGTGCTCAGCAAAGGACTTAGTTTCATACCCTTACGCCCTCACCTCAATGAATTTCGGGCTCGGCATGATACTGAACTCTTCTTCCGCCGTCTTCGTCTCCGGGCTCACTTCTTTGGGCAGGAGTCCTCTCCCAGTTCAACGGATCCTTTTACCCATCTCCAATATTCTCCCTCCACCTGGACCCCTCCCTCTGGATTCTTACCTTCTCTCGATCTTTTCATTGAGAACTGTCGGCGCGACATTAGTCGTCTCAATTTCTCTGCTCCTCTCACCCATTCTAACCTGTCTCTCTCTGAACTTACTGCACTCCATTCTCTCAGGTCCAACCCTGACATTGTCATCAAACCCGCTGACAAGGGTGGTGCTGTTGTTGTCTGGCGCACTGACCTCTACCTCGCGGAGGCTGAGCGTCAACTCGCAGACACTTCCTCCTACCTCTCCCTGGACCATGACCCCACCACTGAACATCAAGCCGCTGTTTCCAGGACTGTCACTGACCTCATCTCCTCTGGGGATCTCCCTCCCACAGCTTCCAACCTGATAGTCGCCCAACCTCGGACGGCCCGCTTCTACCCAAAATCCACAAACAGAACTGCCCCGGTAGACCGATCGTCTCAGCTTGCTCCTGCCCCACAGAACTCATTTCTCGTTATCTTGACTCCCTTCTCTCTCCCCTTGTCCAGTCCCTTCCCACCTACATCCGTGATTCCTCTGACACCTTACGTCACATCAACAATTTCCAGTTCCCTGGCCCCTACTGCTTCCTCTTCACCATGGACGTCCAATCCCTCTACACCTCCATCCCCCACCAGGATGGTCTGAGGGCCCTTAGCTTCTTCCTCGAACAGAGGCCTGAACAATCCCCATCCACCACTACTCTCCTCCGTCTGGCTGAACTTGTTCTCACGCTGAACAATTTCTCCTTCAACTCCTCTCACTTCCTCCAAATAAAAGGTGTGGCTATGGGTACCCGCATGGGCCCCAGCTATGCCTGTCTCTTTATGGGGTATGTGGAACATTCCTTGTTGCAGTCCTACTCCGGCCCCCTTCCACAACTCTTTCTCCGGTACATCGATGATTATTTCGGTGCCGCTTCATGCTCTCGTCAGGACTTGGAAAAATTTATTAATTTTGCTTCCAATCTCCACCCCTCCATCATTTTCACGTGGTCCATCTCTGACACTTCCCTTCCCTTCCTTGACCTCTCTGTCTCAATCTCTGGTGATAGACTGTCCACCAATATCCATTACAAACCCACCGACTCCCACAGCTATCTCGACTACAGCTCCTCACACCCCACTTCCTGTAAGGACTCCATCCCATTCTCTCAGTTCCTTCGCCTCCGTCGCATCTGTTCCGATGATGCTACATTCAAAAACAGTTCCTCTGACATGTCCTCCTTCTTCCTTAACCGAGGTTTTCCACCCACGGTCGTTGACAGGGCCCTCAACCGTGTCCGGCCCATCTCCCGCGCATCCGCCCTCACTCCTTCTCCTCCCTCCCAGAAACATGATAGGGTCCCCCTTGTCCTCACTTATCACCCCACCAGCCTCCGCATTCAAAGGATCATCCTCCGCCATTTCCGCCAACTCCAGCATGATGCCACCACCAAACACATCTTCCCTTCACCCCCCTTATCGGCATTCCGTAGGGATCGCTCCCTCCGGGACACCCTGGTCCACTCCTCCATCACCCCCTACTCCTCAACCCCCTCCTATGGCACAACCCCATGCCCACGCAAAAGATGCAACACCTGCCCCTTCACTTCCTCTCTCCTCACCGTCCAAGGACCCAAACACTCCTTTCAAGTGAAGCAGCATTTCACTTGCATTTCCCCCAACTTAGTCTACTGCATTCGTTGCTCCCAATGTGGTCTCCTCTACATTGGAGAGACCAAACGTAAGCTGGGCGACCGCTTTGCAGAACACCTGCGGTCTGTCCACAAGAATGACCCAAACCTCCCTGTCGCTTGCCATTTTAACACTCCACCCTGCTCTCTTGCCCACATGTCTGTCCTTGGCTTGCTGCATTGTTCCAGTGAAGCCCAACGCAAACTGGAGGAACAACACCTCATCTTCCGACTAGGGACTTTACAGCCTTCCGGACTGAATATTGAATTCAACAACTTTAGGTCATGAGCTCCCTCCCCCATCCCCACCCCCTTTCTGTTTCCCCCTTCTTTTTTTTTCCAATAAATTATAAAGATTTTCCTTTTCCCACCTATTTCCATTATTAAAAAAAACCCACTAGAGCTATACCTTGAGTGCCCTACCATCCATTCTTAATTAGCACATTCGTTTAGATAATATCACCAACTTTAACTTTAACACCTATGTGTTCTATTGTACTATTGTCGTTGACATCTTTTGATGATCTGCTTCTATCACTGCTTGTTTGTCCCTACAACCACACCAACCCCCTCCACCTCTCTGTCTCTCTATCTCTCCGCCCCCCACACATACACCTTAAACCAGCTTATATTTCAGCTCTTTCCTGGACTCGAACTCAAGTTCTGTCGAAGGGTCATGAGGACTTGAAACGTCAACTCTTTTCTTCTCCGCCGATGCTGCCAGACCTGCTGAGTTTTTCCAGGTAATTCTGTTTTTGTTTCACAATATTCCAGATGTGGTCTCACCAAGGCCCTGTACAGTTGCACAAGATGTCCCTGTTCCTGTACTTGAATTCTCTGGCTATGAAGGCCAACATACCATTTGCCTTCTTTACCGCCTGCTGCACCTGCATGCTTACCTTCAGCACTTAAAAAACACTTAAAAAAATTAAATTCTGAGATGTGTGCTCCAGTTTCCAGCCTTGGGTGATCTAGGAGATGAGGTTAGTCATTTGTATTGATGCTTCACATGCCAATCTTCCAGACGGGTTCTCTAGCACAGCCGGGTTTATCATATTCTTGGTGGGAAAGAATGATAAATGTTGTCCGCTGGCTTCGGAGGCTGAGAAAATAAAAAATGTTGTGAAAATCTCCTTGGCTGCTGAAACACTGGCCTTAGTAGAAGCATTAGATATGGGGGTTTATCGATCCAATATACTAACAGAAATATTATATAAGGGGCAATGGGAGAAAAGTTTGCCAATGGAATGTTATGTTGATAACCGGTCTCTTCGGGACAACGTTCATTCCATGAAAAGTGTCGCTGATGAAAGGCTACAAATAGAACGAGCCAGCATAAAAGAAATGTTAGAGAGGAGAGAGATCTCTAAGATACAATGGGTTGACACAAGTCACCAACTATCAGAAAATTTTACGAAAGGAAGTGCCTGCTCTAAGAAATGATTAAATGTATTGGCAGAGGCGTGTCTTATGTTATAATGATACAATGAAAATACTTTTTTTGTTTTATATATATTTGGTAAAGGAAATACGAGAACTATAGATGTAGAAATACGAGCATTATTTCCTTCTGTTTGTTTAAAAAAATGTTCTTTCAGTTTTCTTCCAAGGTTTTAATTTAAAAAGAAAAGAGGGGATCTATCAATGAATAAATAACACACTGCATGGTAATCACCTTGTTAAAGACAATTGCTAGTTAAACAGTTGACGGGCATTGATTATCCCATCTAAACAGATTAAAAAGATGCAGCTGGAACACTTTGTGTGAAAGCTACTTGGAAGTCAGTAGCACTGGGGAGTTGTCTTAAATAAACCAGTTTGAAAGACCAGCCTGGACTAATATTTCCACCACAATCTCTTATTGTGAGTAACAGTCTCCACCCAAACTGATTTTACATTTGATCTTCTGAGCCTAGATGATTTTCACTCGTGGACTGATCTCATCCTTTATTAATTAAGCTACCCCATTTCCTTATCCTTTCTTCCTATCCTTCTTAAACGTCAAATTCCCTTGAATATTCAGTTCTCAGCCTTGGCCACTTTGCAACCACGTCTCTGTAATGGCTATCATATCATACCCATTTATTTCTATTTGTGTAAGCAATTCATCTATCTTGTTACAAGTGCTGCGTGCATTCAGATGAAGAGTCTTTAATTCTGTCTTTTTACCACTTGCCCTACTCTGACCTTATTTGCTTGTGCACTCTTTTGTTTGTATGCTTTGTCCCTTCCTGTCAAACTTGGTTATCATTACCTGTATCCTGTATTATTGCTTTGTTCTTTCTCTTTAACTTTCTTATCCTCCCCTCACATGAATGCTCCCCGCCATCCCTCTGTATAATTTACATTAAAGCCCTTTCTACAGTCCTAGTTTTAAGTTTTGCCAAGGCACCAATCCCAACACAGTTGACAGGGCCCTCAACCGTGTCCGGCCCATCTCCCGCGCATCCGCCCTCACGCCTTCTCCTCCCTCCCAGAAACATGATAGGGTCCCCCTTGTCCTCACTTATCACCCCACCAGCCTCCGCATTCAAAGGATCATCCTCCGCCATTTCCGCCAACTCCAGCATGATGCCACCACCAAACACATCTTCCCTTCACCCCCCTTATCGGCATTCCGTAGGGATCGCTCCCTCTGGAACACCCTGGTCCACTCCTCCATCACCCCCTACTCCTCAACCCCCTCCTATGGCACCACCCCATGCCCACGCAAAAAATGCAATACCTGCCCCTTCATTTCCTCTCTCCTCACCGTCCAAGGACCCAAGCACTCCTTTCAAGTGAAGCAGCATTTCACTTGCATTTCCCCCAACTTAGTCTACTGCATCCGTTGCTCCCAATGTGGTCTCCTCTACATTGGAGGGACCAAACGTAAACTGGGCGACCGCTTTGCAGAACACCTGCGGTCTGTCCACAAGAATGACCCAAACCTCCCTGTCGCTTGCCATTTCAACACTCCACCCTGCCCTCTTGCCCACATGTCTGTCCTTGGCTTGCTGCATTGTTCCAGTGAAGCCCAACGCAAACTGGAGGAACAACACCTCATCTTCCGACTAGGGACTTTACAGCCTTCTGGACTGAATATTGAATTCAACAACTTTAGGTCGTAAGCTCCCTCCCCCATCCCCACCCCCTTTCTGTTTCCCCCTTCCCTTTTTTTTCCAATAAATTATAAAGATTTTCCTTTTCCCACCTATTTCCATTATATATAAAAAAAAACCCACTAGAGCTATACCTTGAGTGCCCTACCATCCATTCTTAATTAGCACATTCGTTTAGATAATATCACCAACTTTAATTTTAACACCTATGTGTTCTATTGTACTATTGTCGTTGACATCTTTTGATGATCTGCTTCTATCACTGCTTGTTTGTCCCTACAACCACACCCCCCCACTCCCCCCTCCACCTCTTTGTCTCTCTATCTCTCCGCCCCCCACACACACACCTTAAACCAGCTTATATTTCAACTCTTTCTTGGACTCGAACGCAAGTTCTGTCGAAGGGTCATGAGGACTCGAAACGTCAACTCTTTTCATCTCCGCCGATGCTGCCAGACCTGCTGAGTTTTTCCAGGTAATTCTGTTTTTGTTTTTGTTAACAGTTCAAGTGAAGCCCATCCCAACTGTACAGCTCCCTTTTTCCCCAGTACTGGTGCCAGTGTCCCATGAATCAAACCCATTAATCCCGCACAAATATTTGAGCCATGGATTCAACTCTTTGATCTTATTGCCCCTATACCAATTTGCTGACGGAGCAGGTAGTAATCCAGAGATAATTACCTTTGTGGTTCTGCTTTTAAATTTATCCATTAGCTGTTCGTGCTCCCTTAGCTGAACCTTTTTCTTAATCCCACCTATGTCATTGGTACTAACATGGTCAACTGGATCCTTCCCCTCCCACTCCAAGTTCCTCTCCAGCCCCAAGAGATGTCCTTAACCAGTGTACCTGGGAGGCAATGCAGTCATCAGGAGTCATCCTCGTGGCTGCAGAGAACAATATCTATCCCTTAACTATACTGTCCTCCACTACTATTACATTCCTTTTTACTCTCTCCACTTGAATTGCTCCCTCTACCGCAGTGTTGTGGTCAGTTTGCTCATCCCCCTGCAGAACCTTGAATCTGTTGGAAAAGTGCAAGGGCTGAGGGCTTCACCAGTGCTACCTTCTAGATCCCCAATACCTGCTTCAGTAGTAGTCACACCTTGCTGTCCCTGACCGTGGACCAAATCTGAAGTACTTAGCCTAAAGTGTGTAATTGCCTCCTGGAATAAAGTATTTAGGTAACATTCTCCCCCTCCATCCTCCCTCTTCTCACCCCCCCCCCCACCCCCGACTGCTGCATCGCAGTGTCTGAAGCTCGAACTACAGATAATTGTATTGGCTAACTAACAGGAAACAGAGAGTCAGGGTAAATGGGTCATTTCCAGGTTGGCGAACTGTAACTAGTGGAGTGCCACAGGGATTAGTGCTGGAGTCACAACTTGTTACAATCCATATTAATGACTTGAGTGAAGGGGTTGAGTGTACTGTAACCAAATTTGCTGACAATACAAAGATACCTAGAAAAGCAAGCTCTGAGGAGGATGCAAAGAATCCTGCATAGGGATATAGATAGGTTAAGTGAGTGGACAAAAAATTGGTGGCAGCTGCTGTTGCTTCTAGCTAATCCTACCAGGCAATCTGCTGTCATGGTAAGCATGCTCATCTATCTTGCGCCATCCTCACACATCCAATGTAGCCCATGTGCAACCGTTTTGTGAAGTGCATCATCCAACTACACCTAGGTCCATTCCTCTTTCTGCTGCCCTCTAGTTTGCCCTCTAGAAGAGATCGCTAGCTTTTCAGGTCTGACCAAATGGCTGGAATAATGACATTTTCTTTTCTGGATGTCACTTCTGAGAGTTCTTTTTGCTCTTGCAATTTCAAGCACCTCTTCATTTGTCTTATGGTCTGTATATGGAATTTTCAGCAAACATCTTAGCATATTTCAAAGGCCTCTATTTTCTTCCACAGATCTTTATTGTGCAGCATTCTGAGGTATACAGGAAAGAGTATAACATATAGCATCTTATGAATCTTTTCCTTGTTGTTAAAAGCTTGAGTTTTCTTATGTTAACACATCGTTCATCTTTACAAAATTACTTCTGGCCATCTCTACCCTTCAAACTTCTGCATCATGTCTGCCATCTTCTGTTATCATTTGTCCTAAATAGACAAACTTATATACTTGTTCCAGTGTGACATATTCCACTTCAGTCTTCGCTCTTTCTTCTAATATATTCCTTGTAACTACAATTGTTTTTGTCTTTTTGGTATTTATACTCAATCCATATTCTAAACTGCAAGATTTTATTTGATCTATGATATTTTGTAGAGTCTCTTCTCATTCTGTAAGTAGGGCAGTGTCGCCAGTATACTGCAAGTTTGTTACGTTCTTGCCTCCCATTTTTACCCCTGAAAGTACACCAAATTCCCTGAATATTTGTTCTGTGTACAGATTGAATAATTTTGGCACTTGGAGTTTGTGAGATTGTCTACTTTTTCAGGAAGAATAGAAAAACAATATTTAAATGGAGATAGATTGCAGAATGCTGCAACACAAAGGGATCTGGGTATGCTTATACATGAACCACAAAAAGGGAGCATGCAGGTAAAGCAAGTAATTCGAAAGGAAAATGAAATTTTGGCCTTTATTAGAAGGAGGAGATGGAGTATAAAAGTAGGGAAGTCTTGCTACAATTTTGCATGGCACTGGTGAGAGAGCACCTGGAGTACTGTGTACAGTTTTAGTCTCCTTACTTAAGGAGGGGTACATTTGCATTGGAAGCAGCTCAGAGAAGGTCACTAAGCTGATTCCTGGGATGAACGGACTGTCTTTAAGGAAAGGTTGAGCCTATACTCTTTGGGGTTTAGAAGAAACGTCTGCTTCTGCTTCTAATTCTTATGTTCGTATATAAGAATGAGAGGTGATCTTTTGAAACATATGAGGTCCTGAGGGAGCTTGTCAGGGTTGATGCTGAGAGTATATTTCCTCTTTTCAGAACTAGGGGGCACAGTTTGAAAATAAGTGGTCTCCCTTTAAGGACAGAGATGAGGAGAGGGTCATTAATCTTCAGACAGAAAACTCTGGAGGCTGGGTCATTAAATATATTCAAGGCAGCGTTTCATATTTTTGATAACTGAGGGAATCAAAGGTTATGGGGGACCGGCAGGAAAGTAGAGTTAAGGCCACAATCAGATCAGTCATGACCTTATTGCTTGGTGCAGCAGGCTCGATGGGCCAAATGGCCTACTGCCGCTTCCATTTCCTATGCTCTCATGTTCTCAGCAGCTCTGAGCTGAAGTTCCTCAAGCTGCAGCCAGTTATTGCAGCTGTGGATCACACTGGTGTCCACCACTCACTACATGCTACAGCTGCAACACCACACCTGCCTTGACATATTTATTGCATTTTGTTTATTTCAAGTTTAGAAAAATCACTCAACAATAATGTGTAGTTGTATTAAGTAGTTTAACCAGTTAAGCTCTGAATTTCATACAGTCATATATCTCCCAAGTACTATTTTGAATTACTGCTCCTAATTAGAGAAAGATAAAATGCATAATGAGGCTTGGTTGAGAGCCCAAGAATCCTTTGGAGTACTGAAACAACTGACCCCCCAGGGAAAACATTACTCATTTGATCTGGCTCTCTGGCCTCTTTTGTCAATTTCACAGTGTTTGTTTACACAAGATAAAGAGGTCTCAAGTACTTGCAGATTCAGCTATTGATACGTTTAAGGGTCTGGATAATTGACACTTTTACTGGCCTGTAGTTAAAGGTGTTTTTTTTAAGAAAGCGGAGAGTAATCAATGAATTTTTCTTAAGCTTTTTTAACACATCCTTTTGTCACTATAGGGTTCATTGCTCTATACAGTGTATAGTGGGTGAATGGGCAGGGTAGTGCCATAGGTTGGCATGGGGGCCATAGGGGGTGGGTGGGGGGCATAAATTGGCATGGGTTGCATGAGGGACCAAAGTGGGTGAGTTGGGTACATACTTCAGCATGGGGGCATGAGGGGCCATAGGGGATGGGTGGGGGGCAAACCTTGGCTTGGGGGCGCATGAAGGCATTAGGGGTGAGTGGGGGGGTGCATTTCCTGGCATGGGGACATGAGGAGGACCTTTTGAACTTATCTTTAAAAGGTTTCCTCATGCAGACTGTGGTTCACGACACCCTCTGAGGTGCCGTGAATCACGACTCTTTGAGAAGCTGGCTTGACTCCTTAAATTGTGGAGGATTAGGACATGCCTATCCCCACAATGGAGCTGGCCAGGTGGGGAGTGCAGGATGCAGGCTGGTGACCCAATCTGGCCTGCACCTTTTAAAAGACACTCCTGAAAATCAGAAACCCTGAGAACGGGGTCCCGGCAGCCATTTCCACCCCTCCAGAGTCTCCCCTAAAAACCAGCCCATAGCCTCCAGGTGGGCCCTATTCTGCGGAGTGAGGAGCAGCAGCAGGTGATATATGTTAATATCCACTCTCATGGTCTTTCAGAAATCGCATCCTGCAACCCAGGTTAGTGCGGAATTCGACCCTTGCTCAGACCAGGTCCTGGGGAAACTGCTGTATCCTGCCCCCAACAAAAGCAAGCCCAAGGAGAGCATCAGACTCATTACCAAGGATATCATCCGAGACCTGATGTAAGTGACCCTCACTCAGCGCACAGAGTGATCCAGTAAGGAGTGGGCAGTGAGGTTAAGGGTGTGAGAGGCACCAGTCTCTTTCTCTCTTTCCACATCCGACTCTGTCTCTCTCAAATCCCTTCTCCTCATCAACCCCCTCCTGTCTCTTTCTCTGCCTGTTTCTCACTTGTCAACTTGCTTCATCTCTCTATCATTTCTCTCTCTCTCTCTGTTACTGTCTCTCTCACTTACTCACTCACTCTTTCTTTCTCAGTATTCCCACAGAGGATCCCTCAGGCAAGACCTTGATCATGAGCCCTGATGAGTTTGAACGGATCAAGCAGGCTTCCCATGTGATCAGTGAGGAGGAGCGTGAGAGCATGCGTGTGGCGAGAAACGGAGAGAGAATGCAGGCTGCGGTAGGTCAAGGTCCTCTCGGGGGTCAGTGCAGCCTGGGGGCTCATTGTTTGCTGGTTGATGCGTGACTCCTTCTTCCACCATTAGCCCCCTTTCCTGCCAGTGACCCTGCCCCTGCTGCCAGTGTCCTCACCCTTCCCCTGATCCTAACCACTGTCAGATTAAAACACAAAATTCTGCATTTTGAATTGAGTATTACTAGAGTCAGATGATAGTTCGAGTCAACTTATTTTTTAAATTCAGTATAAAGAGCAATTTACAAGTGGAATATTAGAGTGATACCTGTAGGGCATGCATTCTCTCCATCTACTACCTTTAGGAGTGCAAGATGTCTCCGCTTATACCCTACTTCGTCCTTTAACAAGCTCAAAATTTTCCTTCTCTCTCTTGATTTGTCCAAATACTTTGGGTTACCTTATACATTAATTTCAGGCCTAATTCTTAGTATCTTGTCCAGTCAGTGTGTATCAGCTATCCTGTGATTACTGCTGCAGTCAGTGTCCATATTAGCAGGACTTCGTGTTTCTGCCCAAGTTCTTGCTTACTCTAGAACACACTGGCTGTCGCAAGGCTAATCTGTCTGTCTGTCTGTCTCTCTTGTTCTCCCTCTCTATATCTGTCTCTTTGTTTCTTGATGCCTGTCTCTCTTCCTCTCTCTCCCCTTTCTCTGTAACTCTTTCCCTTAATCCCTGTCAGCCTGTCTCTCCCTCTCCGACCTCTTCTCTCGATCTCTCTCACTCTTTCAGAAGTAGGCCATTTAGCACCCAACGAGCCTGCTCTGCCATTCAATAAGATAATGGCTGATCTGATTGTGGCCTTAACTTCACTTTCCTGCCTACATCCATAACCCTTAACTCCCTTGTATATCTCCCTCACTCTCTGCCTCTCTTTCTGTCCATCTGTCTCTCTCAGGCTCTTGCTGGTCTCTTGTTCTGTAGCTGGAATTTTGTGCTCCCGTGTGCGGTGAGTCATTGCAGGCGTCGGTGGGGGGGCGGGGGGTGAGATATTCGGTGGGAGGGACAGAAATAGCTTTCATGCGGGAGTGAAATCACAGTGGGATCATCTGATGGTTTCCACCATGGCGGATTGTGAATCCTGCTGGAGGCCGGCGTGAAACTGGTTTGCATCTCACTAATGGGATTGACTGGAATTGTCCCCGCGCCCAATTTACCATTACGCTGGCAGGAAAACACATCGGTCCAGAACGTGTCTGGACAAGCGTGATGTGCAAAAGTCGGGATTTACCTTTTAGGGCCTTGCACAGATCACGGACAACTGAGGAGAAGAAACTACTGGACCCTGGAGGAACACCTGCATTGCATGATGGGTGGATCCTCATGCTCATGGCTCCGTCACAAAGCAGCTCTTGGAAGGTGGGAGGTCTCCACGCAGCAGCTTCGACTTTGCTGAGGCTTCGGATCTCCATGAACTTTGCTGGTGCTTTGGGACTTCAAGGTCATCGTCATGGACTCGCACCATCTTTCATGGGCAGGTAAAGACGAGCAGCAGAGGTCCATGAGTGGGAGAGGAAGGTGTACCGGGGTTGGGGGGGAATGGTGAGGTTTGGGGGTTGGGGAGATGAAGTTGGGAGGGGGGAATGAAGTTGGGAGGGGTGTGAGCGTGAATGCATAATGGGAGGAAGGTGTACAGAGTGAGGGTAGGTGTAAGGGAGGGGGGGAGGCGGTGTGGAATGTCCAGGTGAACATGCAAGGGAAGGGGCCTGTGGAGTCAATGTAAGCCTACTGGGGAGCGAACTCAGGGTGGGCATGGTAGGAGGGAATGGTGAGTGTGAGAGGGGGCTGGAAGGGTGGGAGGGTGAGCGTACATTCGTAGAAGGGGCAGCGAGGGTGTTTGGTGGGGCACAGGCAAACACTGACCATGGGGGTTGGAAGGAGGAGGTCAGGGAGGTCAGTGTGGATGGGGATAGGATTCTCATGAAGGTAGGAATGTGCATGTTCACCTGGACATTTCTGAAGGAGAAGGGTTTGGACTGTAGGGTAATGGTGGGGAGCTAGAAGGTGATGCCGAGGGCTCACTGTGATGGGGGAAAAGGACATAGGTGACTGGGTGAGGGGAAATGCTGGGGGAGCTTACCAGAAACTTGATGACTACCATTTCACACAAATCAAAAGTGAGCAGAGCCTCGTGTTGGACAGGCCCAGGTGCTGCTGCATGGGAACGCGATCAGTGGGTGGGCAGAGATGCAGCTCAGCTCAGATGGACAACCGAAAGAGAACTCCAGCAGGCGGCATTAAAAATGAGTGTGATGGATGAAGGCTCTGCGTGCATGGGGGGTGCTTGCGCAAGGCTCTGAATGCTCTGCCCCACACACATGTTTCTCCCTCCAGATTCACTCCTGGTCCAGTTGCATGCAGCTAAACTGCTAGTATAGGTGGGGGAGGGGTGCAGGGGAGGACTTGTGTACCCTGTAAATGAAGCTGAAAGACAATATTAAACATTATTCAGTGAAAGTGGATATATTTTCAGACTATAAAGTGACAAAATGTGTTCACCTGTGTAACCACTTGTGATCAAAATGACTTGCCTTTTCTAGGCCTATCACTTCTAGGTGCTGCCCTGCCATCCGTAGCATGGGTGGAGACAGCCTGTGCAATGGTTGACCCTGTTGCCTTTGATGACTTTGGTGTGCAACCTCTGGAGAGCTGAGGCCTTGAGGGCCCCGGCTTGTTTTGGCTGCCCTCCTGTGGGCCAGCTGCTCCCTTTGCTGGGACAGAGGATGAGGCTGAGGGGTTCACAGGCAAAGGGGACTCGGAGGGAGGGGACAGCCTCTGAGAATCCTGAGTGGATGACCCAGGGGTGTCCAGCTGCTGCTGCTCCTCCCTTTAGGTGTCCAAGGGCCCGGGCCTGAGTGGAAGGAGCACCTGGAAGGGCACCAAGCTGCCCTGTTGCCTCCTCATGTTGCCACTGCAGGAACTAAACCATAGCTACCTCGACGGAGTGCAGATTTGCATGTAAATCCGTATTCTGCTGGACCAGGGTCTCCATGTCACCTATTCTCCTCTCCGTGGACACCACCATGCGTGCACATGTGGACACCACTTCATCAGAGAGCAGGCAGATGCACTCCTCTGACTCATGTGTTGCTCCGTTGAGGGCTTCCAACAGCTCTGCATGATGTTCCACCACCTACTAATGACTCTCCACAATGAGTTGGAAGGCCAAATCCAGAGGCTCATCATCTGACTCGGACCTCACAGATACCTCTCCCCCAGCATTTTTGAGTGCTGGGGAGCTCAACTGAACCCGCCTCCTTTCTGCTGTGGACAAGTGTCTGTGAACCCGAGCCTGCTGTAGATCTAGGTCCCACCGAGGTGTGTGTCTCTGTGCTGGTGCAGGGTGTGGGTAAGCTCTGTGATGGGTCATCCAGGCTGCTTATTTCCAGCTCTTCAATGGAGGAGGTGACCTCTTGGCTGGAGGTGAGGACCTGGATGAAGCTGAGGGACTGGTTGGCTGAGGGCATCAGTCGCTTGGCAGAGCTCCCTGTGAACCAAAGCAGAGTTAATTAGTGCATGGCAGCAGAGTTAAAAACAGGAGAGAGAGGGATCACAGCTGCGTTGAGAGGGGGATGATCTGGTGCAGGATGCTCATGTGGGTGTTTGCCACCGACCTCACCATCGCTGCAGGAACGGTCCATGTCCTCAACAACCAGCGCAATGTGAGTTAGGGACCTTGTATCGGCCACTTCACCCCTGGCCTGGGACCACCCACTGCTTGCTCACAACAGCTTCTCCTACATGCAAACAGCTGGAGAGAGAGTGAGCAGGATGCATACCATGGCAGATGATAAGGATGTGTGGAACATTCCTATAGTGAGTGGAGCCATGGGCGGGATGGGCACGTGGGCTCCAGAGGATATGAGCCTGATGGAGATGTGAGAGATAATGGTGTTAGCCCTTGAAGTGTGAGATCCTTGTGGATGTGTGATGTATTTGGGAGTGGTTGATTTACTCTGGCGGAATGGATGAGATCATTCATCCTCTTCCTGTGCTGTATGGCTGACCTCCTCTGTGCTCCATTGGCACTGACCGCTGCTGCCACCGCCTCTCAGGCCAGCTTGGTCACTCTGCTGGTCCTCCTGTGGCCAGAACAGTGGTAGAGGACACTGTGGCGGGCCTCAACAGCATCCAAAAGGCGCTCCAGTGATGCGACACTACATTTGGGGGCTGCCGTCTTTCTGCCTTCCTGAATTTTGGTGCCATCTGGAGCGGTCCTGGTCTGAAAATGTGAAGCAGGTTGCGCTCTGGTGCACTTTAAATATAGTGCCCAGAGTGAGGAAGGGCTGAGGTCATGACATGGCGGGCAAAGCAGAGCCCGCCCATCAGCGTCCTACCAGGTTTCCCATGAATGCATTCTTAATGAGGGGGTACAAGCTGGGAAGTGGATGCCATTGCAGATGGGGGGCAACATGTTTGTTTTCACGCCCGCCAATGCACTTAGCCAAATTCAGGGAAAATACTGCCCTCTCTCTCTGTCTCTCCCTCCCTCAAACTGTCTCTCAGTCTCAGTCTCTCCATCTGTCTCTCTGTGTGTGTGTCTGTCTCTCTCTCTCTCTCTGTCTGTCTCTGTGTCTCATTCTCCCTGTCCCTCCCTCCCTCCCTCTTCTCCCCTCCCTCCCTCTGTCCCTCCATCTCATGCACCATCACATTCCCGTTTCAGGAAATGGCTGGTGAACGGAAAAGCTTCATGAGAACACAAGAGCTTCAGAGACGCAAGAATGAGAAGCTGAATGAAGTGGAAGAGGCAGCACGGGACAGGGCACTGTACCTGCTGGAAAAAGCGAATACTTTGCGCCTAGAGCAGGAGGATGAGATTAAACAGATCAATGAGGTGAGAGAAGAGAATGGTGAATTTTACTGGCCCTCGGGAGGCAGCATGGAAAGCAGTAAAATTGGAAGATGCTGAGTCAGTTTGAACCCCCCCAACCCTGTCCCACCATTGGAGCATTTTACCAATGGCGGGACTGGAAGTACACAGGTGAAGAATCCCAAAGACACGAGCTGCAAATTTTGATAAATAAAGGCCCAATTTGGGGGAAATTTTATGCTGCTTTTTACCATGTCGGGGGGCTGTCTGCAAAATGGAGGTGGCCTGCCAGTAGCAGAGGGATCTGGGTGTCCTGGTGGATGAATTGCAGAAGGTTAGTATGCAGATGCAGCAAGTAATTAGTGAAGCACATAGAATGTTTTTGTTTATTCCAAGGAGATTTGAATACAAGAGTAGGGAGGCTATGCTTCAGTTATACAGGGCATTGGTGAGACTGCATTTGGAGTACCGTGCACCGGATTGGTCTCCTTATTTAAGGAAAGATGTAAATGCATTGAAAGCAGTTCAGAGAAGGTTTACTAGACTAATACCTGGAATGGGTGGGTTGTCTTATGAAGAAAGGTTAGACAGGCTAGGCTTGTCTCCACTGGAGTTTAGAAGAGTAAGGAGGTGGCTTGATTGAAACATATAAGATCCTGAGGGGTCTTGACAGGGTGGATGTGGAAAGGATGTTTCCTCTTGTGATAAAATCTAGAACTAGGGGTATCTAGAAATAAGGGGTCGCCCGTTTGTGACAGAGATGAGGGAAAAAAAATTTCTCTCAGAGGGTGGTGAGTCTTTGAAATTCTCTCCCTCAAAAGGTGGTTGAGGCAGAGTCGTTGAATATCTTTAAGGCAGAAGTAGATAGATTCTTGCTAAGCAAGAAGGTGAAAGGTTATTGGGGCTAGGCAGGAACGTGAAGTTGAGGTTAAGATTAGATCAGCCATGATCTTATTAAAGCTCGAGTGGCCCACTCCTACTCCAAATTCATATATCTGTAATATGGGGAGGTGGTGGCGCAGTGGTATTGTCACTGTACTGGTATTCTAAAAGCCCAGGGTAACCTTCCCAGTGTAAGGTTCTGGGGACCCAGGTTTGAATCCCACCACGGCAGATGGTTAAATTTGAATTCAATAAAAATCTAGAATTGAAAGTCTGATGATGACCATGAAACCATTGTTGATTGTTGTAAAAACCCATCTGGTTTGCTAATGTTCTTTAGGGAAGGAAATCTGCTGTCCTTACCTGGTCTGGTCTACACGTGATTCAAACCACACAATGTGGTTGGATCTTAAAATGCCCCCGAACAAGGATAATGAGGGGGATGGGCCAGTGATGCCCACATCCCATGAATTTAAAAAAAATGGCGGTTGGGATGAGGGGATAGTTTTATAAAGTAAAGAGGAGGCCTTAGGAGGGGAAGGCAGCCTCCGTTGAATTCCTCTCCAGCAGTCAGCCTACAATACTTCAAAAATGTTCTCATATTGGCTGCAGGACCTCCACCTGCCTCAGCAGCAACCATTGTTCCTGGTGGCGCCGCAGACCTTCTGATGGGGCTGGCAGTTCTTAATGGGCCCAAGCATGCCGGAAACGTGCACGTCTCTCCAGTCAGTAAAATTCAGGCCAGCGAGGAAGATACAGATGGGGTGGGGGTTGGGGGGGGTTGGTGTGGAGGAGGGAGACTAAGAGGGATAGAGAGAGACAGAGGGTGAGAGACAGACAGACAGAAAGACGGAGGGAGAGAAACAGACAGAGATGAGGGGGAGGGGCAAATGAGTGACAGAGAGCTAGAGAGAGAAGGAAGATACAGAGAGATAGAGAGACTGTTAAGAGAAGGTTCTACTGCTGACAGGTTACTCTATTGTTCGGACATGAGAATGACAAGAAATAATGCGACAATGCTCAAATTAAACAATAATGTCTTTTCTAGGTTTGAACATTTTAATACAATACACTCGTCAACAAGACAACCATTAGTCACATACGTTAAAAGAAATCACCCAGCAGTGGTCAACCTCCTGTATCTTCCAGCAGCTGACCAAGTTGCTGACTTAAGTATCAAATCACTTTGTAACAATGTTTATACATTTCTTTCCGAGTTCTTATAAGAATCATAGAATCATAACCACAGGCTGGTGACGGTGCCGAAGGAGACCATTTGGTCCATCGTGTCTACAAGATCAATTCACCCAGGGCCACTCCCTTGCCTTTTCCTCTTAGCCATGAATGTTTTCCTCTTCAGATAATGATCTGATTCTCTTTTGAAAGAATCGATTGAATCTACATACATAGATACATATAAACTAGGAGTAGGAGGAGGCCATCCGGCCCTTCCAGCCTGCTCCACCATTCAGTATGATCATTGCTGATCCTCTATCTCAACACCATATTCCTACTTTCTCTCCATACCTCTTGATACCCCTAAATCCAAAAATTTATCAATTTCTTTCTTGACTATACTCAGTGACCCGGCCTCCACAGCCTTCTATGGTAGAGAATTCCACAGGTTGACCATCCTCTGAGTGAAGAAATCTTTGCTAATTTCAGTCCTAAATGGCCTGCCCCGTATCCTGAGACTGTGGCTCCTGGTTCTAGACCCCCCCAACCAGGGGAAACATCCTCCCTGCACCCAGTCTGTCTAGCCCTGTTAGAATTTTATACATTTCAAGCAGATCCCCTCTCATCCTTCTAAACTCTAGTGAATACAGGCCCAGTTGAACCAATTCTCCTCAAACGACAGTCCTGCCATTCCCAGTATCAGCCTAATGAACTTTTGCTGCACTCCCATCTATGGCAACTATATCCTTTCTTGGGTAAGGGGACTAAAACTACATACAATACTCCAGGTGTGGTCTCTCCTAGGCCCTGTATAACTGCAGTAAAACATCCTGACTTCTGAACTCAAATCCTCTTGCAATGAAGGCCAACATACCATTTGCCTTCTTAATTGCTTGCTTCACCTGCCTATTTACTTTCATTAACTGGTGTACAAAGATACCCAGGTCCCTTTGGACATCCACATTTCTCTGATTTCTGTATTACACACCGAAGCTTTATTTATATATATATAACTTCACACTTATCCATGTTATACTACATCTGCCATGTGTTTGCCCACAAACACAACTTGTCTAAATCACCCTAAAGCCTCCTTGCATCCTCCTCACAACCCCGCCCAGTTTTGTCGTCAGCAAACTTGGAAATATTGCATTTGGTTTCCTCATCTAAGTCATTTATATATAGCTGGGGCCCAGGCACTGATCCCTGCGTTACACCACTAGTCACTGCTTGCCACCCGGAAAAAGTCCCATTTATTCCCACTCTCTGTTTCCGGACTGTCAACCAATTCTCAATCCATGCCAGGATATTACCACCAATCCCATATGCTTTAATTTTGCCTACTAGCCTCTTAGGTGGGACCTTATCAAAAGCCATCTTGTAATCCAAATACACCACATCCACTGGTTCTTCCTTATCTATTCTACTAGTTACATCCTCAAAAAACTCCAGTAGATTAGTTAAGCATGATTTCCCTTTCATAAACCCATGCTGACTTTGTCTAATCCCGTTAATGCTTTCCAAGTGTTCTGTGACCACGTCTTTTATAATAGACTCTAGCATTTTCCCCACTATTGATGTTAGGCCAACTGGTCTGTAATTCTCTGTTTTATTCTCTCCTGCCATTTTACATAGGGGTTACATTTGCCACCCTCCAATCTGTAGGAACTGTTCCAAAGTCTATAAAATTTTGGAAGATGCCCACCAATGCGTCCAATATTTCCAGGGCCACTTCCTTTAGTTCTCTGGGATGTAGATTGTCAGGCCCTGGGGATTTTTCAGCCTTTAACCCCATTAATTTTTCTAGCACTTTATTTTTTACGAATACTGATTTTCTTCAATTCCTCCCTCTCACTAGACCCTTGGTTCCCTAACATTTCTGGGAAATTATTTGTGTCCTCTTTTGTGAAGATGGAACCGAAATATTTATTCAATTCTTCTGTTATTTCTTTGTTCCCCATTATAATTTCCCCCGTTTCCGACTGTAAGGGACCTCCATTTATCTGTGCTAATCTTTTTCTCTTCACATATTTATACAAGTTTTTACAGTCAGTTTTTATGTTCCCTGCAAGTTTACACTCATACTCCATTTTCCCCTTTTTGATCTTTTTGTCCACTTCTGCTGAATTCTAAACTGCTCTCAATCCTCAGGCTTGCTGCTTTTTCTGGCAATTTTACATCTCTCCTCTTTGAATCTAATACCATCCCTAATTTCTTTTGTAAGCCATGGTTGAACCACCTTTCCTGTTTTATTTTTGCGCCAGACAGGAATGAATAATTGTTGTAATTCATGCATATGTTCCTTAAATATTAGCCATTGCCTATCCACCGTCAATCCTTTTAGTAAGGTTCCCCAATCCATCATTGCCAACTCGCGCCTCGTAACCTTGTTTTGTTTATTTAGATTCAGGACCCTAATTTTGGATTTAACTTCTTCACTCTCCATACTAATGAACAATTCTATCATTTTATGGTCGCTCTTCCCCAAGGGACCCCGCACAACAAGATTGTTAATTAATCCCTTCTCATTGCACAATACCCAGTCTAGGATAGCCTGCTCTCTAGATGGTTCCTCAACGTATTGGTCTAAAAATCTCTCATGGACACACTCCAGGAAATCCTCTTCCACAGTATTATCACTAGCTTGGTTTGTCCAATCAATATGTAGAATAAATTTACCCATGATTACAGTTTTACCCTTATTGCATGCGCCTCTAACTTCACAGAATCACACAGCATAGAAGAGGCCCTTCGGCCCATCGTGTCTGCACCGACACGTGAGAAACACCTGACCTACCTACCTAATCCCATTTACCAGCACTTGACTCATAGCCTTGAATGTTATGACGTGCCAAGTACTCATCCAGGTACTTTTTAAAGGATGTGAGGCAACCCACTTCCACCACCCTCCCAGGCAGCGCGTTCCAGAGCATCACCACCCTCTGGGTAAAAAAGTTTTTCCTCACATCCCTCCTAAACCTCCTGCCCCTCACCTTGAACTTGTGTCCTCTTGTGACTGACCCTTCAACTAAGGGGAACAGCTGCTCCCTATCCACCCTGTCCGTGCCCCTCATAATCTTGTACACCTCGATCAGGTCGCCCCTCAGTCTTCTCTGCTCCAATGAAAACAACCGAAGTCTATCCAACCTCTCTTCATAACTTAAATGTTTCATCCCAGGCAACATCCTGGTGAGTCTCCTCTGCACCCTCTCCAGTATAATCAGATACCCCCTATAATATGGTGACCTGAACTGCACACAGTACTCCAGCTGTGGTTCTCTACAACTCCAACATGACCTCCCTGCTTTTGTAATCTATGCCTCGATTGATAAAGGCAAGTGTCCCAAATGCCTTTTTCACCACCCCACTAACATGCCCCCTCCACCTTCAGAGATCTATGGACACGTACTTGCCATAGCCCGCAGGGAAATAAGATTAGTGTAGTCAGATCTTTGTTGTCCAGCATGGACATGATGGGCTGAATGGCCTCCTGTGCTGTAAACGTCTATGAGTCTATAAGAGATCAGAGGCTCTGATTCGTGTGGCGAGTAACTCACCTCCTGACTCCTCAAAGCCTCCCTGCCATCTACAGGGCACAAGTCAGGAGTGTGCTGGAATACTCTCCACTTACCTGGATGAGTGCAGCTCCAAGAAGCTTGACACCATCCAGGACAAAGCAGCCCACTTGCTTGGCACTCCTTCCACAAACACTCTCTCCTTCCGGTCTGCTGAATTAATAATAGAAAATAAGGAAATGGTTAATGAATTGAATGGATAATTTTCATCTGTCTGTGCAGTACAGGATACAAACTACATCCCAGAGATAATTGTGAATCAGGAGCTGAAAGGGATGGAGGAACTTAAAACAATTACAATCACAGAGGAAATGGTGCTGAGAAAATTATTAGAACTAAAAGCTGACAAGCCCCAGTTCCTGATGGACTTCATCCTAGAGTCTTATTAGAAGTGGTTGCTGAGATAGCAGATGCATTGGTTTTAAATTTTCAACATTCCCTAGATTCTAGAAAGGTGCCATCAGATTGGAAAATAGTCAGTATAACTCTCCTACTCAAGAAAGGAGGGAACTGAAAGCAGGAAACTACAGGCCAGTTAGCTTAACATCTGTTGTAGGGAAATTACTGGAATCTATCATTGAGGAGATTATAGCAGGGGACTTAGAATATCTCAATGTAATCAGGCAGAGTCAACATGGTTTTGTGAAAGGGAAATCCTGTTTGATTAATTTATTAGATTTCTTTGAGGAAGTAACAAGCAATGTGGATAAAGGGAAACTTATGGATGTGCTGTACTTGGATTTCCAGAAGCGATTTGACAAGTTACCTCATCAAAGATTACTACACAAATTAAAGCTTATGGAAGTAACATATTAGCATGAACAGAGGATTGGTTACCTAACAGGAAATGGAAAGTAGACATAAATGGGTCATTTTTGGGTTGACAAGATGTGACGGATGATCATGGATCAGTGCTGGGGCCTCAACTGTTTACAATTTATATCAATGACTTGGATGAAGGGGCTGAAGGAATGGTGGCTAAATTTGCTGATGACACAGAGATAAGTAGGAAAGTAAGTTGTGAAGAGGACATGAGGAGTCTGCAAAGGGACATAGATAGGCTAAGTGAGTGGGCAAAAACTTAGCACATGGAGTTTAATGTGGCAAAATGTGAACTTGTCCACTTTGGCAGGAAGAATAGAAACGCAGCAAATTATTTAAATGGAGAGAGATTGCAGAATTCTGCAGTACAGAAGGATCTGTGTATCATAGTACATGAATCACAAAGAGTTAGTATGCAGGCACGGCAAGTGATTAGGAAGGCAAAGAGAATGTTGTCATTTACTGCGGTGTAAAGGGAATGGAACATAAAGAGAGGGATGTTTTTCTGGAGTTGTACAGGGTGTTGGTGAGACCACATCTGGAATACTGTGTACAGCTTGGTCTCTTTTTTAAGAAATGATATAAATGCATTAGAAGCTGTTCAGAGAAGGTTCACTCAACTAATACCTGGAGGGGGGATGCTATCTCATGAGAAAAGTTTGTTCAGGCTGGACCTGTATCCATTGGAGTTTAGGTGATTGAGGTGTGATCTTATTGAAACATAACATTCCTCAAGGGACTTGACCAGCTGGATCCTGAAAGGATGTCTCTCCTTGTGGGGAGACTAGAACTAGGGGACACAGTTTAAAAATATGGGGTCTCCTATTTAAGATGGAGATGAGAAGAAAGCTTTTCTCCCAGAGAAACTCGCTTTAGAACTCTCTTCCCCAGAGAGCGTTGGAGGCAGGGTCATTGAATAATTTAAAGGCAGCCGTTGATAGATTCTTCACTAACAAGGGAGTCAAAGGTTATCAGGGTTAGGCAAAGCATGGAGTTGAGGCCACAATCAGATCAGTCATGATCTTATTGAATGGTGGGGCAGGCTTGAGGGAGCGAATGGGATGGCCTATTCCTGCTCCTAATTAGTATGTTCACACGTACATATGTTGGCATGAGTAGGTGGGTGAAGTGGGTTGGTGGGTCAGGCGGTTGTAGGGTTGGGAGGGGTAATCTGCTCGGGGGCTCGTTAGGTCTGGTCATTGGATGGGGGATGGTTTGGTATGAGGGTAGTTGGGTCGAGGGTGGCAGTCAGGTCTGGTCAAGGGTGTTTTTGGGTCAGGGCAGGTAGCCTGGTTGGGTCGGGGCATAGTCCAGTGTCCAGGGAACTAACTATGTTGTGGTATAGTCGGGTGGTTGTCTGGGGTAGTCAGGTTGGGGTTGTTAGGGGGGGTCAAGACTGTAGTTGGGTGCTCCAGTGGGGGTGGGAGAGTTATAGGTTACTGCTTGACTGCGATGGTGGCTTTGTTGAGTTAGTTCTGATTTTTCCTGGTTTATCTCTAACTCTGCCCATAAAACAGTAAATTTTGGATCTGTTAATTGATGCACTTATTCTTTTTAGCTCGGGCTGCAGTATTTAGCTTCAGCTATAATGAATTTTCATGTTTATGCTGTTCTACTTAAAGTGAGACCACCTGTAGTCTGTTGTTTAATTTTTGTCCCTGTTTGAACTTTGCAGCGGGTAGACTTTTACTAATTAAGCTCTCCCAGATTTGAACAATCTTACCAGGACCAGGTGCCTGCTGCCTGGAGCGAGGTGCGATCCACGTAGAATTCCTACTGAACTGCAGAATGACTTACACATGGTTAGGCTTGATGTTTATTTCACTTTCACACAAGTTGTTCTCTTCTGCTGCATGTGAAAGATTGAGGCTTGTATCTTACTCTGTCAAATCTTCAAAAAATGTGCTATGCTATGTCCTTCTCTTTGATGTAAACATACCAATCATTTGCCAGGATTGGTGAAACAACAACGTCGGTTATTTATTTGAAGATGAAACTATATATGGATAGTATTCACTTGGAGGCTAAGGATTATGCATCTGACTTTTACCACTGCTGTTCATAGATTGCCTACAAGCCTTGGGACTAATATATAACATCCCATTGAGGTATGTAATGATTGACAATAGTTGAAGATACAACCCCTTCAAGGTACATATCATCATATCGCAACTGGCAACAAATGTTGGCCTTGCCAGCAACGCCTATATCCCATGAAAGAATTAAAAAAAACTGTGGCTACAAGAGCAGATCAGAGACTAGAATTTCTTCATTGAGTAACCTCCCAACTCCCAAAACATTTACAACGTACAAGTCAGGAGTGTGTTGGAACTTTGTCTGGATGAGTGTGGCTCCAACAAAATTGAAGAAGCTTAACACAATTCAGGACAAAGCAGCCTGCTTGATCGGCAGCCCATCGACCTCCTTAAACATTCACTCTCTCCATCACTAATGCACAGTGGCAGCATTGTGTACCATGTACAAGATGCATGGCATCAATTTGCCAAACTCCTTTGACAAACCCCTCTAAGCCCACAACCTCTATCATCTAAAAAAACAAGGACAGCAGAGGCATGGGAACACAACCTGCAACTTCCCCCACAAGCCACACATCATCCTGACATGGAACTATATTGTGGTACTTTCACTGTTGGTGGGTCAAAATCCTAGAATCCCTTCCTAACAGCACTGTTGAGTGTAACCTATACCAAATGAACAGTAGCGGTTCAAGAAGGAGGCTAACTGCCACCTTCTCAAGGGCAATTAGAGATGGGCAACAAATGCTGGCCTGACCAACGATGCTCACATTTCATGAAAGAATAAAAAAGGACTGTGTAGAGGGAACGTTTCTGTTCATGGTCCTGTAATTTTGTAGACTATCACAGATGCCAGGTGTCATGCAATCCGGGATGCCCAGATTCTGGAGAAGGAGCAGATCGAGAAAGAAATGTTGGAGGAGGAGAAACGACTGGATAAGATGATGGAAGTGGATCGTCAGAAAGCCATCAAGATGCAGGATGAGCTTGAACGTATCAGAAAAGAAAATGGGCTGAGGTGAGAGAGACAGAGAATGAAAGAAAAAAGAGCAGGATGACTGACTGAGCAGAGTGGTGCTGTAAAGAGAGAGACTTCAGTGAGCAGAGCGGGGCTGTAAAGAGAGAGACTTCAGTGAACAGAGCGGGGCTGTAAAGAGAGAGACTTCAGTGAGCAGAGCGGGGCTGTAAAGAGAGAGATTCAGTGAGCAGAGCGGGGCTGTAAAGAGAGAGATTCAGTGAGCAGAGCGGGGCTGTAAAGAGAGAGACTTCAGTGAGCAGAGCGGGACTGTAAAGAGAGAGACTTCAGTGAGCAGAGCAGGGCTGTAAAGAGATTCAGTGAGCAGAGCGGGGCTGTAAAGGGAGAGATTCAACGAGCAGAGCAGGGCTGTAAAGGGAGAGATTCAGTGAGCAGAGCGGGGCTGTAAAGAGAGACTTCAGTGAGCAGAGCGGGACTGTAAAGAGAGAGACTTCAGTGAGCAGAGCAGGGCTGTAAAGAGATTCAGTGAGCAGAGCAGGGCTGTAAAGGGAGATATTCAATGAGCAGAGCAGGGCTGTAAAGGGAGAGATTCAGTGAGCAGAGCGGGGCTGTAAAGAGAGAGACTTCAGTGAGAGCGCAGGGCTGTAAAGAGAGAGACTTCAGTGAGCAGAGTGGGACTGTAAAGAGAGAGACTTCAGTGAGCAGAGCGGGGCTGTAAAGAGAGAGACTTCAGTGAGCAGAGCGGGGCTGTAAAGAGAGAGACTTCAGTGAGCAGAGCGGGGCTGTAAAGGGAGAGATTCAGTGAGCAGAGCGGGGCTGTAAAGAGAGAGATTCAGTGAGCAGAGCGGGGCTGTAAAGAGAGAGACTTCAGTGAGCAGAGCGGGGCTGTAAAGAGAGATATTCAGTGAGCAGAGCGGGGCTGTAAAGAGAGAGATTCAGTGAGCAGAGCGGGGCTGTAAAGAGAGAGATTCAGTGAGTAGAGCGGGGCTGTAAAGAGAGAGACTTCAGTGAGCAGAGCGGGGCTGTAAAGAGAGAGATTCAGTGAGCAGAGCGGGGCTGTAAAGAGAGAGATTCAGTGAGCAGAGCGGGGCTGTAAAGAGAGAGACTTCAGTGAGCAGAGCGGGGCTGTAAAGAGAGAGATTCAATGAGCAGAACGGGGCTGTAAAGAGAGAGATTCAGTGAGCAGAGCGGGGCTGTAAAGAGAAAAATTCAGTGAGCAGAACGGGGCTGTAAAGAGAGAGACTTCAGAGAGCAGAGCGGGGCTGTAAAGTGCGAGACTTCACTAAGCAGAGCCGGGCTTAAATTTAAGGAAACAGTCTTAATTAAAAAGAAACAAAATGTATGACAAGGGAGCTCAGTCCCTTGTGTTGTACCGCCTGCAGCATTTGGGAATTCTTAGCTACTCCTTGCTGTCTGGATGTCCACAAGTGCAGGAAATGCCACTGGCTTGACCAGCTTGAGCAACGGGTTTCAGAGCTTGAGCATCAGCTGAAGACACATCCGCGATGCTGAGGGTTACATGGACAGCATGTTTTTAGATGTGGTCACTCTGCAATTTAAAGAAGTGCAGTCAGAGGGGGAATGGGTGACCACCAGTCAGAAGAAGGGAGGCAGGCAGGTAGTCAGGAAATTCCCAGGATGCTTCTCACTCAAGAACCATTTTTCTGTGTTGGAAAAAGGTGAGGGTGAAGGTTCATCTGAAGAGTGCAGCACGAGCCAAGTTCATGGCACTGTGGATAGCTCAGCTGCTCAAGGGTGGAGGAGTTAGAGTGCAAGAGCAATAATGGTAGGAGACTCAATAGTGAGGGGTGCAGACAGGCACTTCTGTGGCTGTAGATGTGACTCTAGGGTGGTGTGTTGCTTCCCTGGTGCCAGGGCCAAGGATGTCACAGAGCAGCTGCAGGGCATTCTGAAGGAGGAGGGTGAACAGTCAGAGGTAGTGGCTCACATTGATACCAACGATATAGGTAGAAAGAGGGAAGAGGTCCTGCAACAAGAATATAGGGAGCTAGGAAGCAGATTAAAAAGCAGGACCTCAAAAGTTGTAATCTCTGGATTACTCCTTATGCCACGTGCTATAGGAATAGGAGGATAGAGGGTATGAATGCGTGGCTGAAGACACGGTGCAGGAGGGAGGGCTTTAGCTTCCTGGATCACTGGGTCTGTTTCTGGCAAAGATGGGGCTGTACAAATCGGATGGGTTACACCTGAACCGGAACGGGACCAACATTTTTGTGGGGAGGTTTGCTAGTGGCTGTTGGAGGGATTTAAACTAATTTGGCAGGGAGATGGGATATTGAGTACAGGTACAGTAGGGGGTGATGCACAGCCAAATATAGAAGAGAAACTAAGTGAGTTTGGAAGGCAGAGAAAATATAGACCTGTTGAAGCACAAGGGAATAATGCAAGGCTGGATTTTATCTAAGTTAACACAAGGAGTCTTACAAGTCAGGCAGATGAATTGAGGGCAAAAACAAAAACAGAATTACCTGGAAAAACTCAGCAGGTCTGGCAGCATCGGCGGAGAAGAAAAGAGCTGACGTTTCGAGTCCTCATGACCCTTCGACAGATGAATTGAGGGCATTGATTAACACATGGGAATATGATATTGTTGCTATCATAGAGACATGGCTGAGGGAAGGGCAGGACTGGCAGCTCAATATTCCTGGGTATAGAATCTTCAGGTGTGAAAGGGGTGGGTGTAAAAGAGGAGGTGGCATTGCACTATTGATCAAGGAGTCAATTCCTGCAGTAAGGAGGGATGGTATCTTGGAAGGTTCCTCAAATGAAGTCATATGGGTAGAACTTAAAAAAAAAAGGGGGGGCAATCACATTGTTGGGAATGTACTGTAGGCCTCCAACCTGTCAGGGGGAGATAGAAGAGTAGATATGTAGGCAAATCTTAGAGGTGTAAAAATAATAGGGTAATAATAGGAGGGGATTTCAACTTCCCCATTCTTAACTGGGATAGTCTTAGTGTGAAAGGCTTAGAGGGGGGCAGAACTACAGATATACATTATAAATATACTAAGGGCAAGAAGATAACCAGGGAAAGAGTAGGGCCCATCAAGGGACCAAAGTAGCAATCTGTGCATAGAGCCAGAGGATGTAGTGAGGTTGGAATCTGGAACACACTGCCTGGAGGTGTGATAGAGGCAGGAACCCTCACAACATTTAAGAAGTATTTAGATGAGCACTTGAAATGCCATAGCGTACAGGGCTATAGGCCAAGTGATGGAAAACGGGCTTTATGGCCGGCACAGACATTATGGGCTGAAGGGCCTGTTTCAGCGCTGTATAACTCTGTGACTCTGGAGATACAGATTGAGAAAGCAATTTAGAAGGCGAGACTTGGACTGAGGGAGAGCGGGTGAGAGCGAGACAGAGGAAGGAGGAGCAAAACAGAGAGGGAGCAAGAGAGAGGAAGCGAGGTAAAGAGGGAGTGAGATAGAGAGATAGAGAGAGAGAGAGAGAGAGTGAGACATGGACTGAGACAAACAGACAGACTGAGAACAAGACAGAGAGAGGGAGAGAAAGAAAGAACAAAGAGAGAGATGAGGACTAAGAGAACAAGACATAGGGTGAGGCAAGGACTGAGGGCAAGGTGAGAGAGCAAGACAGCCAGAGGGAATGAGACAGAGGGAGTGAGAGAGAAACAAGCAGGCAGCCTGAGATAGATGGCTAGAGAGAGAGAGAGAGAGAGAGTGAGCGAGAGGAAGAGAGGCAGAGAGTGGATATGGGCTGAGATGCAGTGAGAGAGGGCAGTGAAAGACAGTGACAAACATGGAGAGGAGGGAGGAGACAAATATAGAAAGAAAGAGGATGGGAAAGAGAGGACAGGAGGGAATAATTGGGTCTAATTCTGCCATTTGTTGTCTCAGGGCCAAAGCTCACATCATTCAGCAGATTGAGGAGAGGGAACAAGAACGGATGTTACAACTGGAACATAAAGCATTGCAGGCGATGGAGAGAGTTCAGGCAATGGAGAAAATGCAGCAGGAGGATCTGGAGGTGAGAGCAAGCGTGAGCAAATAAGTGTGAGAGTCAGAGACCTTGAGTGGAAAATAAAGAGCAGGAAGTGAGAGTGAGATTGAGTGAGTGAAAGAGAAAGCAAAAGTGAGAGAGCGAAAGAACAAGAGCAAGAGCGAGAGTAAGAGTGTGAAAGAGGAAGAGAAAGCACATGAGAGTACGAAAATGAACCCGGGAGAATTGCTGAGAAGAGCAATCAAATCAAACGTCACTCCCCTCCCTCCTAACCCTCCACTTTCTGCTCCAATTCACCCCCTCTCCCTTCCCTCCCATGATCCTCCCCCCTCTCCCTTTGCCCCTTCCCCCTTTCATTGTCCTCTTCTTGTCCAGTCCCCATTTTCCCACTCCACCCTCCCCCTCCCACGATCCTCCCCTTTCTCCCTCTGCCCCCTCCCCCTTTCATTGTCCTCTTCTTGTCTGGTCCCCATTCTCCCACTCCACCCCCTCCCTCTCTCCCCGTCTCCTACTCACCACCTCTTCTTTGCCCCCCCAACTCTCCCCATTCCTCTCCTCCCTTCTTCTCTCCAACTCCCCCTCTCTCCTCCCACTCCCACTCCCCCTCCCCCCTCCTCTCCCACCTTCTCACCCCTCCAAACCCCCTCCTTCTACTTTCCTCTCACACTCTCCCTCTCCTCCTTTCCCCCCTCCCTCTTCCCCTTTCTCACTCTTCTCTCCCACTTGTCCCCTCTACCCTCCCCCTTGTCTCCCGCTCCCCCTTTTCACCTTCCTCTTTCTCCCTGTCCTCCTACCCTCCTCTACCTCTTTCCCTTCCCTCTATCTGAACCCTCCACTTCTATCCCTCCCACCTCTCCCTTCCCCTCTCACTATGGCCCCCTTTGCCAATCCCTCCATCCCTTGCCACTTCTTCCCTATCCTTCCCTCTGCTCCTCTCCACTCACCCCCTTCATCTCTTCTTCCTCCTCCACTCTCCCCTCTTTCCACCTTCTCCTCTGTTTCTTCTTCCCCAGCCCTTCTCCGTACTCTTCACCTTCCCTCCCACTAATCTCATTCCCTCTTCCCTTTCCAACAATGTCCTTCTCACACCAATTTCCTCTCCTCTCTTTCCCACCTCAAAACCTTACCATTTATCCCCTCGAATTGCACCTCCCCTCTCCTCCTCAGTAACCTGTCCCATGCACAGAACTTGCAGGAGAAGCGTCGACAACAGAGGAGGAGGCACCAGGAGATCAAAGAGTCCAATGAACAGGTGCAACGACATCAGGAGCTGATGCAAGAGCAAGACCGGCAGGCCGACCAGAAAGTTCGGGAATTCCAGGACGCCAAGATGGTAAAAGGCTATGACAGTGGAGAAGAGAGAGGGACCTGGGGTGTGATATAGTAGCCATCACAGATGTGGTTGAGGGTGGTGCAGGATTGGCAACTCAACATTCCGGGATATAGAATCTTTAGGTGAGACAGGGGAGGGCGTAAAAGAGGAGGAGGCATTGCATTATTAGTTAAGGAGTCAGTTACTGCAGTAAGGAGAGATGATATCTTGGAGGGGGCATTGAATGAATCTTCGTGGGTAGAGCTTAGGAATAAAAAAGGGGCAACTACATTTTTAGGTGTTTATTATAGACCCCCAGATAGTCAATGGGAAATTAAGGAGAAAATATGTGCACAATTTGTGGAGGTGTGTAAAAACAATAACAATAGGATAATTACATTAGGTGATTTCAACTTTCCCAACATTAATTGGGATAGACATGGTGCTAAGGGCTTGGATGGAGTGGATTTCTTGAAATGTGTACAGGAGAGCTTTTTAGGTCAATATGTAGAGGGTCCAACAAGGGATGGCGCATTGCTGGACCCAATTCTGGGGAATGAAGCCGGACAGGTGGCTGAGGTGGTGGTGGGGGGGCATTTTAGCGATAGCGACCACAACATGGTACAGTTTAAGTTTGTCATGGACAAAGAAATCGAAAAGTTGCAAAAAAAATGATTTGGATTGGGGGGAGAGTGGATTTTAGTAAAATAAGGCAGGATCTGGCCAAGATAGACTGTGAACAGCTACTTGTGGGGAAATCCACAGAGGAACAGTGGGTGGTGTTCAAAAAGGAAATGGGAAGGGTACAGGCTCAACATGTTCCCTCGAGGGTGATAGGAAGGAGTAACAAGTCCAGAGAACCATGGATGACCAGAGATATTCAAGTTATGATGAGAAGGAAAAGAGAGGCTTTTAGCAGGTACAAGGGAAGCATATCAGGAGAGGCATTAGTGGAGTACAGACAGTGCAGGGTGGAGCTTAAGAAAGCAATTAGGAGAGCAAAGAGGGGATATGAGAAAGCTCTGGCTGGTAAAAGTAGGGAAAATCCCAAGAAATTCTATAAGTATGTCAATGGGAAGAGGATAATCAGGGAAAGAGTAGGGCCTATTCGGGACCAAAGGGGCAACCAATGGGTGGAGCCAGAGGACATCGCGAGAGTGTTGAATGAATACTTCACATCCATCTTCATCCAAGAGAATGAGGATGAAGATATAGAACTCGGAGAGAGAGACTGTGAGGTTCTTGAGCAAATTGATAGAGGGAGTGACAAGGTATTGGAGGTGTTGGCAGGCTTAAAAGTGGACAAATCTCCAGGTCCGGATGATTTGTGTCCCTGACTGCTGAGGGAGGCAAGGGTGGAGATCGCAGGGGCTCTAACCCAAATTTTTAATTCCTCTCTGGCCATGGGGGAGGTGCCAGAGGACTGGAGAACAGCTAATGTGGTTCCGCTATTTAAGAAGGGTTGTAGAGATAAGCCAGGGAACTACAGGTCAGTGAGTCTCACGTCAGTGGTAGGGAAACTATTGGAGAAATTTCTGAAGGAGAGAATCCATCTCCACTTGGAGAGGCAAGGTTGGATCAGGTATAGTCAGCATGGCTTTGTCAGAGGGAGGTCATGCCTAACAAATTTGATTGAATTTTTTGAGAAGGTGACCAGATGTGTAGATGAGGGTAGTGTAGTTGATGTAGTTTACATGGATTTCAGCAAAGCCTTTGATAAGGTCCCACAAGGGAGACTTACAAAGAAGGCAAATGCACATGGGATACAGGGTAATTTGATAAGGTGGATTCGAAATTGGCTTAGTGTAGGAGACAGAGGGTGATGACAGAAGGATGCTTTAGTGACTGGAAGCCAGTGTCCAGTGGCATACCACAGGGATCTGTGCTGGGTCCCCAATTATATGTCATTTATAAATACAACGTAGATGACTATGGGTAGGGGATATGGGGGGTAGGATTAGTAAGTTTGCAGATGACACAAAGATTATCTGGGTGGTTAACAATGAGGTTGAGTGTCTTGGGATACAGGAAGATATGGACAGGATGGTCAAAAGAGCAGATAAGTGGCAGATGGAATTTAACCCTGAAAAGGGTGAGGTGATACACTTTGGAAGGAGTAATTTGACAAGGAAGTATTCAACGAACGGCATGGCACTAGGAAGTTCTGAGGAACAAGGGGACCTTGGCGTGTGTGTCCATAGATCTCTGAAGGCGGAGGGGCATGTTAGTGGGGTGGTGAAAAAGGCTTATGGAACACTTGCCTTTATCAATCGAGGCATAGGTTACAAAAGTAGGGAGGTCATGTTGGAGTTGTATAGAACCTTGGTGAAGTCACAGCTGGAGTACTGTGTGCAGTTCTGGTCGCCACATTATAGGAAGGATGTGATTGCACTGGAGGGGGTGCAGAGGAGATTCATCAGGATGTTGCCTGGGATGAAACATTTAATTTATGAAGAGAGGTTGGGATAGACATGGGTTGTTTTCGTTGGAGCAGAGAAGACTGAGGGGGTGACCTGATCGAGATGTAGAAGATTGAGGGGCATGGACAGGGTGGATAGGGAGCAGCTGTTCCCTTTAGTTGAAGTGTCAGTCACATGGGGGCATAAGTTCAAGGTGAGGGGCAGGAGGTTTAGGAGGGATGCGAGGAAAAACTTTTTTACCCAGAGGCACTTGGCACGTCATAACATTCAAGGCTATGGGCCAAGTGCTGGTAAGTGGGATTAGGTAGGTCAGGTGTTTCTCATGTGTTGGTGCAGACTCGAAGGGCCGAAAGGCCTCTTCTGCACTGTGATTCTGTGTTTGAGACAGACGCACAGAGACACAGAGGCACAAGACGGGCAGAGAAGTAGGGGTCATTTAGTGCACAGAAAGAGGTGTACTGGTGTTGTTGCTGCGGCGGTGGTGGCATAGTGCTATTGTCACTGGCTAGTATTTCAGAGATGCAAGGTAATGCTCTGGGGACCCGAATAACTTTGAATCACACTATGGCAGATGGTGAAATTTGAATTCAATAATAAAGAGTCTGGAATTCAAAGTCTGATGACGCATGAAACCATTGCCGATTGTTGTAAAAACCCACCTTTCTCACTAATGCCCTTTAGGAAGGAAATCTGCTGTCCTTACCTGGTCTAGCCTACGTATGACTCCAGATGCACATCAATGCGATTGATCCTTAAATGCCCTCTGAACAAGGGCAATTAGGGATGGGCAATTAATGCTGGTCTAGCCAGCGACACCCACATCCCATGAACGAATTAAAAAAAAAATTCTGGAATTAAAAGCCTAATGATGACCATAAAACCATTGTTGATTGAAGTATTGACAGGTAGAGTAAGTGGGCAAAAACTTAACAGATAGAGTTTAATGGAGGAAAGTGTGAGGTTATGCACTCGTAGGAAGAATCAAAAGGCAGACTATTATTTAAATGGAGAGAGACCCCAAAAAATTGCAGCGTAGAGGGATCTGGGTGTTCTTGTGCACGGAACACAAATAGTTAGCATGTAGGTGCAGCAAGTAATTATGAAGGCAAATGGAATTTTGGCCTGTATTGCTCAGGTTTGGGGTTTTAAAATAGGGAAGTCTTGTTACAACTGTACATGGTGTTGCTGAAGCCGCACCTGGAGTACTGTGTACAGTTTTTGTCCCTATATTTAAGAAAGGATATTCTGGCTTTAGAGGCAGTTCAAAAGAGATTCACTAGGCTGATCCTGGGATGAAGCGGTTAACTTATCAAGAATGGCTAAACAGGTTAGGCCTTATTTCATTAGAATTTAGAAAAATGAGGGGTGATCTTAATTGAACGTACAAGATTCTGAGGGGTCTTGACAAGGTAGACGTTGAGATAATGTTTCCACTAGTAGGGGAATCTCAAACTAGGTTGACATAGTTACAGGATAAGGGGACACACATTTAAAACTGAGATGCGAAGGAATTTCTTCCCTCAGAGGGCAGTGAATGTCTGGAATTCTCCACCATGAAGAGTTGTGGAGGCTCGATCACTGAAAGTATTTAAAGAGGAGGTTGATAGATTTTAGAAATATGGAGAAGTTGAGGGCTAAGAGGAGTTGAGCCCTGGGGCAGATCTGCCATGACCTTATTGAATGGCGGGGCAGGCGTGAGGGATCAAAAAGCCTATTCCTGCTCCTAGTTCTTATGTTCTTATGATTGTTGTAAAAACCCATCTGGTTCACTAATGTCCTTTAGGGAAGGAAATCTGATGCCTGTTTTTGGTCTGGCCTATCATGACCCCAGACCCACAGCAATGTGGTTGACTCTTAAATGCCCTCTGAACAGGCCTAGCAAGCCATTCAGTTCTATCAAACCTCTACAAAGCCTCAAAAAAAGAATGAGACCAGACAGACCACCCGCCATCAACCTCAGCACCGGGAACGACAATGGCAAACTCAGCCCTGTCGACCCTGCAAAGTCCTCCTTACCAGCATCTGGGGGCTAGTGCCAAAATTGGGAGAGCTGTCTCACAGACTAGTCAAGCAAGAGTCTGACACAGTCATCCACACAGAGTCATATCTTACAGATTATGTCCCAGACACCACCATCCCTGGGTATGTCCTGTCCCACTGGCAGGACAGACCCAGCAGAGGAGGTGGCACGGTGGCATATGGTCGGGAGGGAGTTGCACTGGGATGAGCACTGCACACAGTCTTGGAGACAAAGTCCCATCTTCACATTGAGGATACGTTCCATCATGTTGTATGGCACTACCACCGTGCGAAATGGGATAGATTTCGAACGGTTTTAGCAACTCAAGACTGGGCATCCATGAGGTGCTGTGGGCCATCAGCAGCTGAATTGTACTTGAACACAATCTGTAACCTTATGGCCCAGCACATCCCCCACTCTAGCATTACTATCAAGCCAGGGAATTAACCCTGGCTCAATGAGGAATGCAGGAGGGCATGCCAGGAGCAACACCAGGCATATCTAAAAATTAGGTGTCAACCTGGTGAAGCTACAACACAGGACTACTTGCATGCCAAACAGCATAAGCAGCAAGTGGTAGGCAGAGCTGAGTGATCCCACAACCCACGGATCAGATCTGAGCTCTGGAGTCCTGCCACATCCAGTCGTGAATGGCGGTGGACAATTAAATAACTCACTGAAGTAGGAGGTTCCAAAAATATTCTCATCCTCAATGATAGAGGAGCCCAGCACATTAGTGCAAAAGATAAGGCTTAAGTATTTGCTACAATCTTCAGCCAGAAGAGCCGAGTGGATGATCCATCTCGGCCTCCTCCGAAAGTCCCCAACATCGCAGGATGCCAGTCTTCAGCCAATTCGATTCACTCCACATGATACCAAGAAATGGCTGAAGACACTGAATAGTGCAAAGGCTATGGGCACTCACAATTCCGACAATAGTACTGAAGGCTTGTGCTCCAGAACTTGCCCCTCGCCTCGTCAAGCTGTTCCAGTACAGCTACAACACTAGCATCTACCCGGCTATATGGAAAATTGTCCAGGTATGTCCTGCACACAAAAAGCAGGACAAATTCAACCCGGCCAATTGCCTCCTCATCAGTCTACTCTCGATCATCAGTAAAGTAATGGGAGGGGTCATCAACTTGATATTGCTTAGCAATAACCTGCTCACTGACACCCAGTTTGGGTTCTGCCAGGGCCACTCAGCTCCTGACCTCATTACGGCCTTGATTCAAACATGGACAAAAGGGCTGAACTCCAGAGGTGAGGTG
Source organism: Carcharodon carcharias (assembly GCF_017639515.1). Lineage (NCBI taxonomy): Eukaryota > Metazoa > Chordata > Chondrichthyes > Lamniformes > Lamnidae > Carcharodon > Carcharodon carcharias. The sequence continues at coordinate 122,915,326 of NC_054482.1, forward strand.
AGAGTGATTGCCCTTGACATCAAGGCCACATTTGATTGAGTATAACAACCAAGGAACCCTAGCCAAACTGGAGTCAATGAGAATTGGGGAAAACTCTCCACTGGTTGGAGTCATACCCAGCACAAAGGAAGATGGTTGTGGTTGTTGGAGGTCAGTCATCTGAGCTCCAGGACATCACTGCAGGAGTTCCTCAGGGCAGTGTCCTCAGCCCAACCACCTTTAGCTGCTTCATCAATGACTTTCCTTTCATCATAAGGTCAGAAGTGGGGATGTTCGCTGATGATTGTGCAATGGTCAGCACCATTTGCGACTCCTTAGATACTGAAGCAGTCCATGTCCAAATGCAGCAAGACCTGGACAATATCCAGGCTAGAGCTGACAACTGGCAAGTAAAATTTGCAACACACAAGTGCCAGGCAATGACCATCTCCAACAAGAGAGAACCTAACCATCGCCTCTTGACGTTCAATGGCATTACCATCACTGAATCCCCCACTATCAACATCAACACCCAGTAACTGAACTGGACTAGCCATATAAATACTGTGGCTACAAGACCAGATCAGAAGCTAGGAATCCTGTGACGAGTAACTCATCTCCTGACTGCCCAAAGCCTGTCCATAATCTACAAGGCACGAGTCAGGAGTGTGATGGAATTCTCCTCAGTTGCCTAGATGAGTGCAGCTCCCACATCATTCAAGAAGCTTGACACCATCCAGGACAAAGCAGCCTGCTTGATTGGTGCCACATCCACAAACATTCACCCCCTCTACCACCGAAGCACAGTAGCAGCAGTGTGTACCATCTACAAGATGCACTGGAGGAATTGACAGCACCTTCCAAACCCATGACCACTATCATCTAGAAGGACAAGGGCAGCAGATAGATGGGAACACCATCACCTGGAAGTTCCCCTCCAAGCCACTTACCATCCTGACTTGGAAATATATTGCTGTTCTTTCACTGTCGCTGGGTCAATATCCTGGAACTCCCTTCCTAACAGCACTGTGGGTGTACCTACACCACATGGACTCCAGCGGTTCAAGAAGGCAGCTCACCACCACCTCCTCAGGGGCAACTAGGGATGGGCAATAAATGCTGGTCCAGCCAGCGAAGCCCACATCCCATGAATTAGTTTTTAAAAATTCTGCCCATCAAGTTGATGCCAGCTCTCTGTGGAGCAATTTCCTTCAAGTGCCTATTCAATTTCCTCTGGAAACCATTCATCATCTCTGCTTCCAAAATGGAAGGACAGTGAGTTCCAAGTTGCTATGACTCATTGTATCAGTAAGTTCTTCCGTACATTATTCCTGCATCTATTGCCCAGTACCATAAATCTGTGTCCTCTAGTCTTTGTACCATCAGCTAATGGGAACAGATTTTCCTTGTCTATCTTATCCAAACCTGTCAATAAAATAGATTAACTGGTGGTACAAATAGAAATAAATGGTTTAGATCTAATCGGCATTAGAGACATGGTTACAAGGTAAGCAAAGTTGGAAAATGCACATCCTAGTGTTTGTGATATTTTGTTAAGATAGACAGAATGACAAAGGAGGATGGGTAGTCCTGATTGTAAAAGATGTAGCTCTGAGACTCGGAGGGATCTGGGTGTCCTAGCACATGAATCACAAAGGCTAGTATGCAGGTACTGCAAGTAAGTAGAAAGCTAATAGAATTTTATCATTTATTGTGAGGGGAATTGATTCCAAAAGTTGAGAGGTTATGCTTCAGTTGTACAGGGCATTGGTGAGACCACAACGGGAGTACTGTGTACAGTATTGGTGATCTTATTTAAGGAAGGATGTAAATACATCAGAAGCAGCTCAGAGACAATTTTCTAGACTGATACGAGGAATGGGTGGGTTTCCTCTTGAGGAAAGGCTGGACAGGTTAGGCTTGTATCCACTGGAGTTTAGAAGAGTATGAGGGGATTTGATTGAAGCCTTTAAGATCCTGAGGGGCCTTGACAGGGTGGATGTGGAGAGGATGTTTCCTCTTGTGGGAGATTCTAGAACTAGGGGTCACTGTTTAAAAATAAGGGGTCGCTCATTTAAGACAGTTAAGGAGAAATGTTTTTCTCTGAGGGTCATGAGTCTTTGGAACTCTCTTCCTGAAAAGGTGGTGGAATCAGAGTCTTTGAATATTTTTAAGGCAGAGCTATATAGATGCATGATTAACGAGGGGGTGAAAGGATATCCGGGATAGGCAGGAATGTAGGGTTGAGGTTACAATATCAGCGATGGTCTTAATGAATGGCGGAGCAGGCTTGAAGGGCCGAGTGGCCTACTCCTGCTCCTAATTCGTATGTATATACGTTCATAAAGACATTAGTGAGGAAGGATCTTGGCTCGGAAGATCATGAAGTAGAATCAGTAAGGGTGGAGATTAGGAATAGCAAGAGCCAGAAAACGCTGGTGGGAGTAGTTTATAGGCCTCCTAACAGTAGTTATACTGTTGGACAGAGCACTAAACAAGAAATTATTGGAGCATTTAACAAAGTTAATACTTGTGGGGAAGTTTAACCTTCATGTAGACTGGACCAATCAAATTGGCAAGAGTGTTCCAGAAGATGAGTTTGCAGAATCTTTTAATGATAGTTTCCTGGAGCAATATACTGTGGAACCAATTAGTAATAATGCTAAAAACAAAAAAACTGCGGATGCTGGAAATCCAAAACAAAAACAAAAAGTAATAATGCTATTTTAGATCTAGAATCATGTAATCTCACAGTAAAAGATCCACTGGGGAATTAGTGATGTCATGTATGCTCAAATAGATGGTGTTGCCATGGGACCCTCTCTAGGCCCAGCTCTCGCAAACATCTTTATTGGGTTCCATGAGAAACGTCTCTTCGATGGAATGACACCTAACATCCTACCCCTTGCATATTTCCGGTATGCAGATGATACGTTTGCTATACTTAAATCCGCAGCTGCATGTAATAATTTTCTTGCATGTTTTTACAAATGGAAAATGGTTTCTGATGGTGTTCCACAGGGCTCAGTATGCTGTTTGTTGCTAATATTAATGATTTGGACATAAATGTGGGAAGTGTGATTGGGAAATTTGCATATGACACATAAATTGGCCATGTAGATGATCGTGAAGAGGCTTACGACTGGTGTTAGGTAGAAAATACAATTGAGAACGGAGAATAATACAGAAGGCTCAGAGAGGAGGTGAAGCGAAGAGGGATTATGAGAAAAGACTGGCAGCCAACATAAAGGGGAATCTCAAAGTCTTCTATAGGCATATAAATAGTAAAAGGGTGGTGAAAGGAGGAGTAGGGCCGATTAGCGACCTAAAAGAGAATTTACGCAAGGACGAAGGGGTCATGGCTGAGATATTAAGTGAATACTTTGCATCCGTCTTTGACAAGGAGGTAGATACTACCCAGGCCATGGTGACAGATGAGGAAACTCTGTCACTAAGAGGGTTCAAAATTTTTAAGGAGGAAGTGTTGAATAGGCTGTTGGTACTGAAAGTTGACAAGGCACCAGGACCGGATGAGATGCATCCAAGGATATTGAAGGAAGTGAGAGTAGAAATTGGAGGGGCACTGGTCATAATCTTTCAGTCTTCCTTAGACTCAGGGGTGGTGCCAGAGGACTGGAGAATTGCAAACATTAGGCCCTTGTTCAAAAACGGTTGTAAGGATAAGCCAATTACAGACCAGTCAGTTTAACTGCAGTGGTGGGCAAGATTCTAGAAACAATTATTTGGGATAGAATTAGTTGTCACATGGAAAAATATGCGGTGAACAGGAAGAGCCAGCATGTATTTCTAAAGGGGAAATTGTGTTTAACTAACTTGCTGGAGTATTTTGAAGAGGTAACAGAAAAGATCACTGAGGGTAATGCTGTTGACATGTGGTCTACATGGACTTTGAAAAGGCATTTGCCACAGTGCCACACAACCGACTTGTGAGAAAAGTTATTGCTTATGGAATAAAAGGGACATTAGCAACGTGGATACAAAATTGGCTGAAAAGTAGGAAGCAGAGAGTAATGGTCAATGGATATTTTTTGGGCTGGAGGAAGGATTGTAGTGGAGTTCCCCAGGGGTCGGTATTGGGGCCCTTGCTTTTCCTGATACATATTAATGATCTAGATCTTGGTGTGCAGGGGACAATTTCAAAGTTTGCGGATGATACAAAGCTTGGGAGAGTTGTAAACTGTGAGGAAGACAGTGTAGAACTTCAAGAGGACAAAGGCAAGTTGGTGGAGTGGGCAGATAGGTGGCAGGTGAAGTTCAATGCGGAAAAGTGATGCATTTTGGTAGAAAGAACATTAACAGACAATATAAAATAAGGGGTGGAGTTTTGAAGGGAGCAGAAAGACCTGGGTGTATATGTACATAGATCATTGAAGGTGGCAGGATATGCGGAGAGAGCAGTTATTAATGCATATATTTTCCTGGGCCTTATTAATAGGGGCATAGAATACAAGACCAGGGAGGTTACACTGAACTTATATAAGACCCTCATAAGACTTCAGCTGGAGTATTGTGTACAGTTCTGGGCACCACATTATAGGAAGGATGTGAACACATTGGAGAGAGTGAAGAGGTTTACAAGAATGGTCCCAGGGATGAGAAACTTCAGCTATGAGGATAGATTGAAGAAATTGGGACTGCTGTCCTTGGAGAGGAGAAAGCTGAGAGGAGACTTGATAGAAGTTTTCAAAATCATGAGGGGGCTGGATAGAGTAAATAGGGAGAAGCTGTTCCCACTCACAAAAGGATCAAGAATGAGAGGGCACCGATTTAAAGTGATTTGCAAAAGAAACAAGTGTGACGTGAGAAAAATACTTTTTCACACCGCGAGTGGTTCGGGTCTGGAATGCGTAGCCTGGAAGTGTGGTGGAGGCAGGTTCAATCGAGGCATTCAAGAGGGCATTAGATGATTATTTGAATAGAAACAAGGTGCAGGGATACGGGAAAAGGCAGGGCAATGGCACTAGGTCATAATGATCATTGGCGAGCTGGTGCAGACACGATGGGCTGAATGGCCTTCTACTGTGCCATTAAGATTCAGTGAGGGTAGCTTTTGTCTCCAGAATTATATCAATGGTTTGGTTGAGTGGGCTGAAAGTGGCAAATGGAACTCAATCCAGAAAAGATAATGGTAGTGCATTTGGGGAGAGCAAGCAAAGCAAAGGAATATTCAATAAATGGGAGCATATTGAGAGGCGTTGAGGAAGTGAAAAATTTGGAGTGCATGTCCACAGGTCCCTGAAGGTGGCAGGACAGATGGATAAGGCGGCAAAGAAAGCATATGGAATGCTTTCCTTTATTGGATGAGGTATTGAATACAAAAGCAGGGATGTAATGATGGAACTGGAGGCTGAGAGATGACCTAACTGAGGTGCACAAAATTCTGAGGGGCCTAGATAGGGTAGACAGTAAAGACTTGTTTCCCCTAGCTGAGGGGTCAATTACCAGGGGGCATAGATTTAAGGTGATTGGTAGATGGATTAGAGGGGACATGAGGAAAAGCTTTTTCATCCAGAGGATGGTGGGCATCTGGAATTCACTGCCTAAGTTGGTGGTTGAGGTTGAAACACTCAACTCATTTAAAAGGTACCTGGATCTGCATCTGAAGCACTGTAACCTGCAAGGCTACGGACCAGGTGCTGGAAAGTGGGGCTAAAATCAGCAGCTAGTTTCTTTTCATCTTTTTCCGGCTGACACAGGCATGATGGGCTGAAGAATCTTCTCCAATAATTTCCCTACCACTGACTGGCTCACTGGCCTGTAATTTCCTGGATTATCCCAGCTACCTTTCTTAAACAATGGAACAACATTGGCCATTCTCCAGTCCTCTAGGACTTCACCCGTAGCCAGTGAGGATACAAAGATTTCTGTCAAGGTCCCAGCAATCCCCTCCCTTGCCTCCCTCAGTACTCTGGGGTAGATCCCATCTGGCCCTGGGGACTTATCCACCTTAATATTCTTGAAGACACCTAACACCTCTTTTTTGATCTCAGCATGATCCAGGCTTTCTACACACTCTTCCCTAGACAAATCGACCGCTAAGTCCTTCTCTTTGGTGAATACTGTTAAGTATTCATTTAGTATCTCTCCCATTTCTTCTGGCTCCACACACAGATTCCCACCTCTGTCCCTGAATGGGCCTACCCTTTCCCTGGCTACCCTCTTGCTTTTTACGTAGGTATAAAAGGCCTTGGGATTTTCCTTAACCCTGGTTGCCAATGACTTTTCATGACCCCTCTTAGCCCTCCTGACTCCTTGCTTAATTTTCTTCCTACTTTCTTTATATCCTCCATGGGCTTCATCTGTTCCCAGCCTTCTAGCCCTTACGAATGCTTCCCTTTTCTTTTTGACTAATTTCACAATATCCTTTGTTATCCAAGGTTCCTGAAACTTGCCATGATTATCCTTCATCCTAGCAGGAACATGCCATTCCTGAATTCTTATCAACTGATGTTTGAAAGCCCCCACGTCAGTTGTTGATTTGCCCTCAAACATCCGCCTCCAATCTAGATTCCTCAGTTCCTGCCTAATATTGTTATAATTAGCCTTCCCCTAATTAAGCACCTTAACCCAAGGACTCCTGTTATCCTTTTCCACCAGTACCTTGAAACTTACTGAATTATGGTCACTTTTCCCGAAATGCTCTCCTACTGAAACTTCGACCACCTGGCCGTGTTCATTCCCTAATACCAGGTCCAGTATTGCCCCTTCCCTAGTTGGACTATCTACATATTGTCTCAGGAAGCCCTCCTGGATGCACCTTACAAAATCTGCACCATCCAAACCTCTGGCACTAAGTGATTCCCAGTCAATATAGGGAAAGTTAAAATCACCCACAACAACCCTATTGCTTTTACATCTTTCCAAAATCTGCCTACATCCTACCCCCCTGTTCCTCAATCTCCCACCAGCAATTTGGAGGCCTATAGAAAACCCCCAACATTGTGACTGCACCCTTCCTATTCTGGAGCTCTACCCATATTGCCTCGCTGCATGAGCCCACCGAGGTGTCCTCCTGTCGTACAGCTGTGATATTCTCCTTAACCAGCAGTGCAACTCCCTCACCTCTTCTACATCCCTCTCTATCCTGCCTGAAACTTCTAAATCCTGGAACGTTTATCTGCCAATCCTGTCCATTCTTCAACCAAGTCTCTGTAATAGAAATAACATCATAGTCCCAAATACTAATCCCAGCTCTAAGCTGACCTGCCTTGCCTGTTATACTTCTCGCATTGAAACAAATGCATTTCAGACCCCCAGTCCCACTGTGTTCAGTAATTTCTCCCTGTCTGCTCTTCCTCTTAGTCTTACTGGCCATATTCACTAGTTCCCAGTCATTTATTTCACCTGCTGACCTATTGCTCTGGTTCCTACTCCCCTGCCATACTAGTTTAAACCCTCCTGAGTGACACTAGCAAACCTTGCAGCCAGGATATCAGTTCCCCTCCAGTTTTGATGCAACCCCTCCTTCTTGTACAGGTCCCACCTGCCCCGGCAGAGATCCCACTGATCCAGATATCGGAAACCCTCCCTCCTACACCATCTGTTCAGCCACGTGTTTAGCTGCAGTATCTTTTTATTTCTAGCCTCACTGGCATGTGGCACAGGGAGTAATCCTGAGATTACAATCCTAGAGGTCCTGTTTTTTAACATTCTGCTTAATTCCCTGAACTCCCGCTGCAGGACCTTGTCACTCTTCCTGCCTATGTTGTTGTACCAATGTGTACCACTATAAGGATAGTATTAGATTAAAAGAAGACATTTACAATGTTGCAAAAAAAAACCCCAGTAACAAGCCTGAGTGAGGATTGGGAGTGTTTTAGGAACCAGCAGAAGGCCACCAAAAAGTTAATATAAAGGGAAAATATAGAATGTGATAGAAAACTAGCCCAGAATATAAAAATAGATTTAAGAGCTTTTGCAACTGTATAAGAAGGAAGAGAGTAGCTAAAGTAAATGTTGGTCCCTTAGAGGTAGAGACAGGAGAAATTATTATGGGAAATGAGGAAATGGCAGAGACATAGACACAAAATATTTTATGTCTGTCTTCACAATAGAACATGCAAGTTGCATACTAGAAATAGAGGGTAACCTAAGTGCTAAAAAGAGTAAGTAAATTAAGGAAATCAATATCAGCAGAGAATAGGTACTGGAGAAACTTAAGGGATTAAAATCCAACAAATCCTCAGGACCTGATGGCCTACATGGTAGGGGTCTGAAAAAGATAGCTGCAGAAATAATGGATGTTCTGGCAATTTTCCAAAGTTCCCTAGATTCTTCATGGTCCCAACAGGTTCGAAGTTAGCAACTATGACAGCTCTTTTCAAGAAAGGAGGGAAAGAGAAAACCAGGAACTACAGGTCAATTTTTTTAGCCTTACATCAGACGTCGGGAAAGTGCTGGAATCTATTACTATAAGGCACTTAGAAAATCATAGTATGATCAGACAAATTCAACATAGTTTTGCGAAAGGGAAATTGTGTTTGATAAACTTATTAGAGTTTTGAGAATATAACTAGTAGGGAAGATATGCAGAAATTAGAGATTGCCTACTTGGATTTCCTATAGGCATTCAATAAGGTGCCACATAGAGGTTGATTCAAGGGTTCATGGAGTTAGGGTAATATATTAGTATGGACAGAGGATTGATAACAGACAAGAAGCAAAGAGTGAGGATAAATGGAGCATTCTCAAGTTGGAAACTGTGACTAGTGTCTGGCACAAGGGTCAGTGCTGGGGCCTCAGTTATTTACAATCTATATTAATGACAAAGATGAAGAGACAGAGAGTAATGTATCTAAGTTTGCTGATGATACAACGGTAGGTGGAAATGTAAGTTGTGAGAAGAGCACAGAAAGGCTAGAGAGATATAAGACAGGTAGAGTGAGTGGGCAACAGGTGGCAAATTAAGTATATGAAATCCTGAATGGTATTGACAAGGTGGACGTGGAAAGGATGTTTCCTCTTGTGGGTGAGTCCAGAACTAGGGGGCACTGTTTTAAAATTAGGGGTCTCCTTTATAAGACAGATGAGAAGAATTTTTTTTCTCAGAGGGTTGTGCAACTTTGGAACTCTCTGCCTCAGAAGGTGGTGGAGGCGGGTCATTGAACATTTTAAAGGCAGAGGTAGATAGATCCTTGTTAGGCAAGGGAATCAAAGGTTATCAGGGGTAGATGGGAATGTAGGACTCGAAACACAAACAGATCAGCCATGATCTTATTGAACAGTGGAGCAGGCTCAAAGGGCCGAATGACCTATTGCTCCTATTTTGTATGTTCGTAGAAAGTCAGGAAGTTTGAACACTTTGGTCGTAAGAATAGAAAAGCAGAATATTGTTTAAAAAGCGTGAAACTTGTAAATGTTGATATTCAGAGATACTTGGGTGTGCTTGTACAAGGAACGCAAAGTTAGCATGCAGGTGGAGGTGATGGTGTAGTGGTATTGTTGCTGGACTAGTAATCCAGAGATCCAGAATAATGCTCTGGGGAGCCTGGTTTGAATTCCACCATGGCAGATGGTGGAATTTGAATTCAATAAAATTCTGGAATTAAAAGTCTAATGATGACCATGAAACCATTGTTGATTGTTGTAAAAACCCATCTGATTTACTAATGTCCTTTAGGGAAGGAAATCTGTTGTCCTTATCTGGTCTGGCCTACATGTGACTCCAGATCAACAGCAATGTGGTTGACTATTAAATGCCTTCTGAACAAGGGCAATTAGGGATGGGCAATAAATGCTGGTCTAGCCAATGACGCCCACATCTCATGAATGAATTTAAAACAAGGTACAGCAAGCAATTAGGAAGGCAAACAGCATGTTGGTCCTTATTGCAAGGGGATTGGATTATGCTGTACTACCTTCAGTGCAAGTATTCTTTTTCTTCAGTTCTCTGCTGATCCACAGTGCCATGACCTCTGCCATGGATAGGCAAGAAGGTAGGCCCTGAATCCCTCCAGCCAGAACTGGGATCGAGCTCCATGCAGAAGTTTGGTGAAAGCACACCCAAAGTACAGTGTGTAGTTTTGGTCTCCATATTTAAGGAAGGATTATACTTGTAATAGTAGTTCTTGTTGTGCAGTGGGTAGCATCCCTGCCTCTGAGCCAGAAGCTTTGGGATCAAGTTCCACTCCAGGTCTTGATGGCCAAGGAAAGTGCATTCATAACACAGCCAAACAGGTTGATTGTTAACCTACAAACCCTTCCAACATATACTAATGGCAGGTGGTAAGAGCAGGAGAGATTCCTGGTCAGTCATGTGATATAAAGAAAATTAGACCCTTTCCGTAGATCCAGACAATAATATGCATGCAAAAGTGTATGTTGCCTCAGCAATACAGACTCCTTGGGGTGCCAGTTGACTGTTGGTTGGATGGCCAGTGTGGTTCAAATTGGTGCCAACAGCTCTGGGTTCAGTCCACATTTCAGCTGGGGTGGATTCAGGACCTGCCTACTTGCCCTACCTGTGGTGGAGGCTGTGGTGCGGTGGATCAGACCTGCCTTTGGGCAGAGAACTGAAAGAAGAAGAGTGCTTACATTGGAGGCAGAACAGTGAAGGTTCACTAGATTCGTCCCTAGGATTAGAGGGTTGTCCTACAAGAAGAGGCTGTATAAACTGGGCCTACTATAGATGTTGGCATATAAGACAATGTTTGAAGCCTCAAAATCCCTTCACAAACGGGGGTTAACTTATATGCCGAGTATAAAAGTGATCTGCTGGTGTGGGTGGTTACTATCTTTGTCATTCGCCACATGGGATCTACTCTGTGTGGGCATGTGCTAAACTCCCATGCGTCTTCGCAACGTAGCCTGTATTGCCTGCTTGATCCCTTGCACCCAATTATGAGGTACCAATAAATAAAACATCCATTAGTGGTGTAAAAAAACTGAGGTTGACTAATAGCATGTGTGACTGAAAGCAGGGTGGGGTGGGTGGGGTCAATGTATTCACCGAGTATATGCAAAAACAGGATTTCTTAGGCTGAATAAAAGGGGTCGTAATATATGCTAGGTTGTCTTATACGCTGCAATCTATGGTACATTCGCTGGAGCTCAAAAGAATGAGGGATGATCTGATTGAAACATACAATATTCTGAAGGAGCTTGTCAGGGTTGACACAAAGAGGTTTTCCCCCCTGGCTGGGGAATCTAAAACATGGGGGCACAGTCTCAGGATAAGGGGTTGATCATTTAGGATTGAGATGAGGAGAAATTTCTTCACTCAAAGGGTTATAAATGTTTGGAATTCTCTAACCCAAAGGGTTGTGGATGCTCCATTGTTAACCAGATTTAAGACTGGGATAGCCAGATTTTTTTGGTCTCAGGAAATCTAAGCACATGGGGAGCAGGTGGGAAAGTGGAGTTGAAGATCAGCTTTGATTGTATTGAATGGCAGGGCAGGCATGATGGGCTATAGGGTCTTCTGCTCCTATCTCGTGTTCTTGTGTCATAATCCCACACACCTCTATCAAATCTCCTTAGTTTCAAGTAGAAAAACCCCAGCGCATCTTCAACCTAACCTTGCAGCTAAAATTCCCCATCCCTAGAACCATTCTAGTAAATTTCCTCTGCACCCTTTCAAGGACCCTCATGTCCTTCATCAAGTGCCAATGGAACTGAATACAATACCCTAAGGTTTAGCTGGAGCTTGATAAAGGTTCAGGAGAACTTCCCTGCTTCTGTACTCAACACTTCTATTTATGAATTCCAAAATCCTATATGCTTTGCTATTCACACTTTCAATTTGTCTTACCTCCTTCAAAGATTGATGCACATGCGACCCACTGCCCTCTGATTCTGCACATTCTTTCGAACTTTGCCATTGATTTCATTTTCCTCCTTATCTCTGCCAAAATGCATCAGCTCACACTTCTCTGTATCACATGCCACCTGCCTGACCATTCTACCCGACTTCACGTGCTCCCTGCCACTTGCCCGCCCATTCTATCCACCTTAAGTTTCAAGGGAGTAAAGCAAGGCTGGATGGCCTCTACTTTAATGCCAGGAGTATTACAGGTAAAATGGATGAGTTAAGGGTGAGGACTGATAAGTGGAATTGTGATATAGTAGCCATCAGAGAGATGTGGTTGAAGGATTGGCAGCGCAATATTCCGGGATACAGAATCTTAAGGTGAGACAGGGGAAGGGGGTAAAAGAGGAGGAGGCATTGCATTATTAGTTATGGAGTTAGTTGCTGCAGTAAGGAGAGATGATATCTTGGAGGGGGCATCGAATGAAGCTTTGTGGGTAGAGCTTAAGAATAAAAAAGGGACAACCATATTGTTAGGTGTTTATTATAGACCCCCAGATAGTCAGCGGGAAATGGAGGAGCAAATATGTGCACAATTTGTGGAGGTGTGTAAAAACAATAACAATAGGGTAACTATATCAGGTGATTTCAACTTTCCTAACGTTAATTGGGATAGGCATAGTTTTAAGGGCTTGGATAGAGTGTATTTCTTGAAATGCGTACAGAAGAACTTTTTAGGTCAATATGTAGAGGGTCCAACACTGGACGGTGCATTGCTGGACCTAATTCTGGGGAATGAAGCCGGACAGGTGGCTGAGGTGGTGGTGGGGGAGCATTTTAGTGATAGCGACCACAACATGGTACAGTTTAAGTTTGTTGTGGACAAAGAAATAGACAAGTTGCAAAAAAATGTTTGGGATTGGGGGAAAGCAGATTTTAGTAAAATAAGGCAGGATCTGGCCAAGGTAAACTGGGAACAGCTAGTTGTGGGGAAACCTACAGAGGAGCAGTGGGGGGGGGTTCAAAAAGGAAATGGGGAGGGTTCCCTCTAGGGTAATAGGAAGGAGTAACAAGCCCAGAGAACCATGGATGACCAGAGATATTCAGGGTACGATGAGAAGGAAAAGAGAGGCTTTTAGCAAGTACAAGGGGAGCAAATCAGCGGAGGCATTAGTGGAGTACAGACAGTGCAGGGTGGAGCTTAAGGAAGCAATTAGGAGAGCAAAGAGAGGATATGAGAAAGCTCTGGCTGGTAAAAGTAGGGAAAATCCCAAGAAATTCTATAACTATATCGATAGGAAGAGGTTAACCAGGGAAAGAGTAGGGCCCATTAGGGACCAAGGAGTCAATCTATGGATGGAGCCAGAGGACATCGGTAGAACGAATACTTCACATCCGATTTCACCCAAGAGAATGAGGATGAAGGTGTGGAACTCAGGGAGAGAGACTGCGAGGTTCTTGAGCAAATTGATATAGGGAGTGACAAGGTATTGGAGATGTTGGCAGGCTTAAAAGTGGACAAATCTCCAGGTCCGGATGATTTGTGTCCCAGACTGCTGAAGGAGGCAAGGGAGGAGATCGTAGGGTCTCTGACCCAAATTTTTATTTCCTCTCTGGCCATGGGGGAGATGCCAGAGGACTGGGGAACAGCTAATGTGGTTCTGCTATTTAAGAAGGGTTGTAGAGATAAGCCAGGGAACTACAGGCCAGTGTGTCTCACGTCAGTGGTAGGGAAACTATTGGAGAAATTTCTGAAGGAGAGAATCCATCTCCACTTGGAGAGGCAAGGTTTGATCAGGAATAATCAGCATGGCTTTGTCAGAGGGAGGTCATGCCTAACAAATTTGATTGAATTTTTTGAGGAGGTGACCAGGTGTGTAGATGAGGGTGGTGCAGTTGATGTTTATATGGATTTCAGCAAAGCCTTTGACAAGGTCCCACATGGGAGACTTATAAAGAAGGCAAATGCACATGGAATACATGGTAATTTGATAAAGTGGATTCAAAATTGGCTTAGTTGCAGGAGACAGAGGGTGATGACAGAAGGATGTTTTAGTGACTGGAACTAGTGTCGTACCACAGGGATCTGTGCTGGGTCCCCTATTATTCGTCATTTATATAAACGACATAGATGACTATGTGGGGGGTATGATTAGTAAGTTTGCGGATGACACAAAGATTGGCCAGGTGGTTAACAATGAGGTTGAGTATCTTGGGCTACAGGAAGATATAGATGGGATGGTCAAATGGGCAGATAAGTGGCAGATGGAATTTAACCCTGAAAAGTGTGAGGTGATACATTTTGGAAGGAGTGATTTGACAAGGAAGTATTCAATAAGTGGCATAACACCTAGGAAGTTCTGAGGGACACTTGGAAGTTCGGAGGGGCATGTTAGTGGGGCGGTGAATATGGGACACTTGCCTTTATCAATAGAGGCATAGATTACAAAAGTATGGAGGTCATGTTGGAGTTGTGTAGAACCTTGGTGAGGCCACAGCTGGAGTACTGTGTGCAGTTCTGGTCGCCACATTATAGGAAGGATGTGATTGCACTGGATGGGTGCAGAGGAGATTCAGCAGGATGTTGCCTGGGATGAAACATTTAACTTAAGAAGAGAGGTTGGATAGACTTGGGTTGTTTTCATTGGGGCAGAGAAGTCTGAGCGGCGACCTGATCAGGGTGTAAAAGATTATGAGGGGCATGGACAGGGAGCAGCTGTTCCCTTTAGTTGAAGGGTCAGTCACGAGGGGACATGAGTTTAAGGTGAGGGGCAAGAGGTTTAGGGTTGCTGGAGGGTGGTGGTGGGTGGTGGTGGGGGGGGTGGTGGGGGGGTGTGGTGGGGGAATACGAGGAAAAACATTTTTACCCAGAGGGTGTTGACGGTCTGGAATGTGCTGCCTGGGAGGGTGGAGGAGGCAGGTTGCCTTACATCCTTTAAAAAGTACCGGGCCGAGCACATAACGTTCAAGGCTATGGGCCAAGTGCTGGTAAATGGGATTAGGTAGATCAGTCAGATGTTCCTCACATGTCGGTGCAAACTCGATGGGCCGAATGGCAATTTCTGAACAGTGTGATTTACATGCCTCCTGCCACTTGCCCACCCATTCTACCCACTTTCACATGCCTCCTGCCACATGCCCACCCATTCTACCCACTTTCAATGCCTCCTGCCACTTGCCTGCTTATTCTTCCCACCTCTGTCACATTGCAGTCAATTAGTATCATTGTCATTGTTGACCACTCCAAGTTTGTTATTAGCAAATTTTGACACTGTTCCAATATCTAAGTCATATCTATCTTTTGTTAGAGACAGGAGGGGTTTAATTTATATACCATGAACTTCTCCTCTCACCACTCTTCCATAAACAGGAAGGTGTTTTTAATTATGGTGGGTCCCCTGTTATAAACAGTGGTGTATTTCCTGGCCCCTCTGTTTTGGTGTGATCCAATTTATTTTAAATAACCCCACAGCAAACTTGAGATTAAAGGATTAGTTTTATTTACACACACTCAAAACATGAAAGGAGGGTTCCAATATGTCATCCTCTACATTCATACTACATTGAGATGGATGTTCACCGCTGAGGTGCAGGCATCAGTTATGTATCCAGGGAGTGAGAGGCAGGACTATGATTTTGGTCGGAAGGCTGCACAGACACAGGGAAGAGTCCCTGGACTAAGACACTTGCCTTTATCTTGTGCAGAAAGGTTTCACATCTGAGTGACAAGAACACTGCTCATCAGAACAAGGAGCCATAGGCAGGGTGACATTCTTGGGAGTTTATTGACAATAGTGAACAGTATGTACAATTGATTAATACCTATGCCCAGGCTGTGCAACTAGTTCTCATTAAAGCGTCCTAACCCTGCTGCCAAATCTTGGTGCTCCCTGGACATTCAGTGCGATGAGCTTAGTGGGTGTCCTCTGGAGGGCCCTGCTTTCAGGGTCCTGTTGTCTGGCAGTGGCACCCTCCCCAGCCTGTGGAGGTGGAGCTAATGCGGTCACAGGAAGAGGGAAGTCAGATGAACCAGACATTCAGTATCACCTGGATGGATGGGCCCAGAGTTTGCACCTGCAGATCCTCCTCCCTACGGAGGTGCAGGGGCCCCAGGCTGACTCCCTGAGGAGCAGGGGTAGCTGGAGAAAGATTTGAGCTGCCTGGCACCCCTCATATACACACTGCTGGAGGCTAACTGTGACATCAGCAATGGAGTTGAGCCCACTCAGCAGTGCAGGAGCAAAGTCCTGGACTAAGGTCTCCATGGCAGCTGCCATCCTGCCAGTGTTGTTTAAGGTGTGTTGGCATGCCAGCACTATCACCTCAGACTGAAGGCAGACAGACTCCATCATGCCTTGCAATCTGATGTTCCCAAGCTTGCCTTTGCAGCTTCAGCAACAGTGACATGACCTAGTCCAGAGACTCATCTGATTCAGACAGCAAATCTCTGGCCTCCAGCAGTCCTCTGAGTGCCAGACACCTGGGAAGTCCTTGGTGCCACCTGCAGTGGATCAGACAGTGCGATGTGCTCACCAGTTCGTGATCCAGAGGCTTCCTTAAAGCTAGGTCCCACCAAGGTGTGTCTGTGCTGGTGGACGGTGTGGATGAGTGCTGTGATGGGACTTCAGGTAGGGTGCCTCCAGATTCCTCTTGAGGTTTCTTCAAGGCTTGTTTGGAGGTCCTAGGTCATGGACTGTCAGTTGTTTGGCAGATGTGCCTGCAGAAGCAGAGAGACAGAGAGAGAGAGACCGCGCATGGTAGTACAAAGCATGGATGTCTGATGCATGTTGCACTGCAGTGCTGGATCCGCACTTGGTAGAGCAGCACTGAACCAAAGTCCACGAGGACCTTGATTTCTGGTATTCCACCACCAGTCTGCGACCTCTCATTGTGTGCCAGCTTGTCCTGCATGGATAGAGATGGGGAAAGGGTGTCTGTCTGTATTGGGTGTGCACATTGAGTGTAATGAAAATTGTGACTTGCCCTGGCAGAACAGAGATCATTCATCCTCTTGTAGCACTGGGTGGCTGTCCTCTTCTGAAGGTGTTGGCACTGACCACTATCTCCCAAGCCAGATTGGTCACATTGCTGCCTATCCTGCTGCAAGATCAGGGGTACAGGACATCCCAGCAGGCCTCCACAGCATCCAAACATCACTCAAGAGCCCCCTCATTAAATCAGGGGGCTGCAGCCTTCCAGTTTCAGGGCCATGTCTTCCATGCAGCTGTGTACTGGAAGCACTGAGATGTGTGCTTGTGGCTAGACTTTAAACATGATGCCCAGCATAATGCAGCAGCAGGTTGATGGTGGGCAGGCAAATGAGACCCCGCCCACCGTGGAAATAGCATGTTTCCAGGGAGTGCATAAATAATGAGGCAGGCTCAGTACAATACAGCATGAAAACCCACCATCACCATCAGCAGGTAAAACAGTTTAACTCACCCACTACCGCACTTAGTGCAAGTCTGGGAAAATTCCACCCACTGTCCACCAGTCTGAAAAATAATTCACCTTTGTCTTTAAGCCAAATTATCTGAGTAGACACAGACTCTCCAATTATAGGTGGGGCAAGAGGGAGAGCAGGATAGGGAAAGAGATTCCAACAGAAAGAAATGGAGGGAGAGAGAAAAGAGGGGGACAGTGCAGGGGAGCAGGAGAAGGAGAATTTAATTCAGTAACTAACCCCATTTTGTACCTGCACTTTTGTTCCCCAGAAAAGAGAAGCTGAATTTGAGGAGCAGCATAATCGCTTGAAGCGGGAAAAGGCTATCGAAGTGGCTCGATTGCAGGCCCTGCAAAAACGAGCACATGATCACAAGGCAGAACAGGTAGGTACAGAAGTATCTCTTTCTGGGAAAGAGCTGAGAGACATCAGTCACCATACAGACATCTCCCTGAGGAGAGACCAGTCAGTGCAGAGGTAAGGTAAGAGGTACTGTCCTTAACGTCAAGACAGCATTTGATCCATTAGCATCAGGGTGTCCTAGCAAAATTGAAGTCAGTGAAAACTCTCCACTGGTTGGAGTCATACCTAGCACAAAGCACTGTAGAGAGGCCTTTAAACTAAATATCAGGGGAAAGAGGGTTCATGTTAACTTCCTAAATTTTCAATCACAAGAAAAGACAAGGTAATAATTCAGAAAGCAATAAAGGTCATGATTACCAGAGCATGACAGAAAGAGATAGAGCATACAAACATAAAAGGTTGTAGTGGAAGAATTAATCCAGGCTGGTCTTTAGGTTCAAGCTGGTTTATTTTCAAGACAAAAATAAAAATATCTGGAAAAACTCAGCAGGTCTGGCAGCATCTGCAGAGAAGAACACAGTTAACATTTCAAGTCCATATAACTCTTCAACAGACCAACTCCTCATTACTGCTGACTTCCACACAAAGTGTTCCAGCTGTATCTTTTTATTCTGTTTAGATGGGATAATCAATGCCCATCACCCATTTAACTAGCAATTGTCTTTAACAAGGTGATTGCCATGCAATGTGATTATTTATACATTGACTAAGGGTGCATCAGCAAATAAGGTCCGAGTAGGGGAAAATGTTAAAAAGGCAGAATTAAAGACTTTATCTGAATGCAAGCAGCATTTGTAACCAGATGAATAAATTATTGTACAAATAGAAATAAATGGTTATGATAAGGTAACCATTACAGAGGATTGCAAAGTGACTAATTTTGGAAACTGAATATTCAAGGAGGTGGGGTTTATTTGTCAATAAAGAATGAGATCAATAAAGCAGGGAGAAATGATCTTGTTTCGGAAGATCAAGATGCAGTATCAGTTTTGGTGGAGACAAGAAATAGCAAAGGAAGGTGTCATTGATGGGAGTAACTTATAGGATCCGTAACAGTAGCTACACTGTATGGCAAGCATAAATCAAGAAATAATGGGAGCTTAGAAGAAAGGCACTGCAATAATTGTGGGAAATGTTAATCTTGATATAGATAGAATAAATCAAATTGGCAATGACAGACTTGAAGATGAGTTCATGGAATGTGTTCAGTACAGTTTCTTAGAACAATATATTCTGGAACCAAGCAGGAAAAGTCTATTTTGGACCTGGTAATGTGCAATGAGAAAGAATGAGTTAATAATTACATGGTAAAGGATCATTTAGGCAATTTTTTTATTCACTCATGGGATTTGGGCATCGCTGAATAGGCCAGCATTTATTGTCCATCCCTAATTGCCCTTGATAAGGTGGTGGTGAACTGTCTTCTTGAACTGCTGCAGTCCATGTGGTGTAGGTACACCCACAGTGCTGTGGGAGAGAATTCCAGGATTTTGACCCAGCAACAGTGAAGGAACAGTGATATATCACAGAATTACAGAAGCTTAATGGCACAGGAGGAGGCCGTTCAGCCCATAATGTATGCACCGGCTCTCCAAATGAGCATTATGACCTAAAGCCATTGCCTTACTCCCCACACCCTTGCACATTGTTTCTATTCAAATAATCATCTAATGCCCTCTTGAATGCCTTAATTGAGACTGCCTCCACCACACTTCCAGGCAGCGCATTCCAGACCTGAACCACTCGTTGTGTAAAAAAGTTTTTTCTCACATCACGCTTGCTTCTTTTGCAATTCATTTTAAATATGTGACCTCTTGTTCTTGATCCTTTTATGAGTGGGAACAGCCTTCTCCCTATCCAGCCCCATCATGATTTTGAACATTTCTATCAAATCTCCTGTCATCTTCTCCCCATGGAGAACAGTCCCAACCTTTCCAATCTATCCTCATAGATGAAGTTTCTCACCCCTGGAATGATTCTTGTAAACCTCTTCTGCACTCTCTCCAATATATTCACATCTTTCCTATTACATGGTGTCCAGAACTGTACACAATATTCCAGCTGAGTATATTTTCAAGTCAGGATGGTGTGTGGCTTGGAGGAGAACTTCCAGGTGGTGGTGTTCAATGCATCTGGTTTCCTTGTCCTTCAAGATGATAGTGGCCATGAGTTCAGAAGGTCCTGTTGAAGGAGCCTTGGCGAGTTTCTGCAGTGCATCTTGTAGACGGCATCGGTGGTGGAGGGAATGAATGTTAGTGGATGTGGTGCCAATCAAGCAGGCTGCTTTGACCTGGATGGCATTGAACTCCTTGAGTGTTGTTGGAGCTGCACTCATCCAGGCAAGTAGAGAGTATTCCATCACAGTCCTGACTTGTGCCTTGTAGATAGTGGACAGGCTTTGGGGAGTCAGAAAGTGAGTTACTTGTCACAGGATGCCTAGCCTCTGACCTGCTGTTATAGCCACAGTATTTATATGGCTAGTCCTGTTCAGTTTCTGGTCAATGGTAACCCCCAAGATGTTGATAGTGGGGGATTCAGCAATGGTAATGCTGAAAGGGGCGATGGTTAGATTCTCTCTTGTTGGAGATGGTCATTGCCTCACGCTTGTGTGGCACGAATGTTGCTTGCCACTTGTCAGCCCAAGCCTGGATATTGTCCAGGTCTTGCTGCATTTGGACATGGACTGCTTCAGTATCTGAGGAGTCGTGAATGGTGCTGAACATTGTGCAATCATCAGTGAACATCCCCACTTCTGACCTTATGATGGAAAGAAGGTCATTGATGAAGCAGCTGAAGATGGTTGGGCCAAGGACACCACCCTGAGGAACCCCTGCAGTGATGTACTGCAACTGAGATGATTGACCTCCAACAACCACAACCATCTTCTTTTGTGCTAGGCATGACTACAACCAGTGGAGAGCTTTCCCCTCGATTCTCATTGACCCCAGTTTTGCTCGGCTCCTTGATGCCACACTCGGTCAAATGCTGCCTTGATGTCAAGGGTAGTCACTCTCACCTCTGGAGTGATCGGAACATGATGGTATTTCACATTCAGTTTTAGGGAGACAAACTTGGGTCTGAAGCTAGTGCCTTAAAGGTAAATAAAGGCAAGTAAAAATCTATGAAAACAGAATTGGCCACAGGGGCCTGGGAAAATAGGTTAAAAGGATAGATGTTAGACAAGCATTTAAAATGACAGTTCATAACCCTGAACAAAGATATACTCCATTGAGAAAAATGCACCATGTCTGGCTTACTGAGGAGGTTAAGAATGATATTTAGTAGTAGGCCAGACAATTTGCAAAATTTTAGAAACCAGCAAAGGATGACAAAAAAATAGTGAGGAAGATATCAGAGTAGGAGAGTAATCTAGCAAGAAACAAAGAAACAGACAGTTAAAACTCAGAAAAAAGAAAGGAATAGCTAAAATAAGGATGGGTCACTTAGAAGATGAGAATGGGTAATTAATAATGGGAAGCAAGGGAATGGCAGAGACTTTGAACAAGCACTTTGTATAGGTCTTCACGGTAGAAGCCACAAAAAGCATTCTAAGAATGGTGAAAAGCAAGAGGCAAATGAGAGGTAGGAACTCAAAACAATCACTATTATTAGAAAAAAATGACTAGGATAGCTAATGGGACTAAAGGCTGACAGTTCCCTACACCTGATGGTCTGCATTCTTGGGTTTTAAAGAAGTGGCTGCAGAGACAATGAATACATTTGTTATAATCTTCCAAAATTCCCTAGATTCTGGAAAGATCCCAGGGGATTTCAAAATCAAAAATGTAACACCTCTGCTCAAGAAAAGGAGGAGACAGAAAGCAATAAACAATAGGCCACTTAGCCTAATATTCGTCATTGAAAAATGCTAGAATCCATAGGGGAGGCAATGGTGTAGTGGTATTGTCGCTGGACTTGTAATCCAGAGACCCAGGGTAATGTTCTGGGGACCTGGGTTCAGCAGATGGTGGAATCTGAATTCAATAAAAATCTGGAATTAAAAGTCTAAGATGACCATTTAACCATTGCCAATTGATGTAAAAACCTATCTGATTCACTATTGTCCTTTTGGGAAGGAAATCTGCTGTCCTTACCTAGCCTGGCCTACATATGACACCAGACCCACAGCTCCTGACCAGGTGACCAAGGTTTTATGTGAAGAACAGGGCAACTGAAAGCTCCTGGCCTGCAAAGAGAAAACATCTAAAATCTCTCTTCTTATCTCTCTAACCTGCTCTCTCTCTCTGAGGAAACCCCTGTAAAAAGGAAAAGGGGAAAATCACTGTTAGAGACACTGAAAAGCAAGTTCTCAACCAGTGAACTTAATACTGAAAGTACTGGAAGACTACCTCGTGTCATCAACAAGAACTGAAAGGAATTTGAAAGACATCGATCAAAATCAACCAAGTGAATCCTGTACTCCAGATTGGTGCTGTTGAACTGTTTTAACCCACCCTTAAAATCCATGTTTTGTGTGTCTTATGCGCCTTTTATGTGTGTGGGTATAGGGATTTAAGAAGGGGGTAGAGTTTCAGTTATAGTGTTAGAAGTTAGCAGTTCATATTTCTTTCTTTTGCCAATAGTTAAAGACAATTGAGAGACACCAGTCAATGTATAAATACCTCACTGAGAGAATTACTCAACCCTTTTTCTTTCTTCTGTAGGATGCACTACGGGCAAAGAGGAGCCAGGAGGCCACGGAGCGTGAATGGCGCCGGAAGGAACTGGAGGACAAGCGTAAGAAAGCTGAGGTGCTTGCAACGCTGAAGAAATCTCGCTCGGATCAAATCCGGCAGAAGCAGCATTTCCTGGTTGTGCAGGCCACCAAGGAAAGACAGGAATTCGAGAGAGTCCTCAAGTAGGTCACTGACATTCTGGGGTCTCGGGCTTCAAATGCAGCACGGGGCCTCCATGTTTCACTGTGTATCAGATGTATCCTAGAATAGTACAGTAGATAGGGAGGCCATTCAGCCCATTGCATTTTCAGCAGCTCTTTCAAAAACCATTCCACTTCATCTTGCTCTCTGCTTTACCCCCATTTCCCTCCAATGTTCCTCCATCAAGTATTTTGAAGGCTATCATTAAATCTGTTTCTACCACACATTGCATATACTCAAATAATAATCACTCTCATGTAAAAGCCAACCCTTGACTTTTGGCCAAAACATCATTAATTTTTCATATACCTTGTGTAGAAGCCAACCCCTGACTTTCCAAGGACATTCTGTTCCAACTCAGCTCACTGCCCCATTCCGTGTTCAGAGTAACACAGCAGAAACCAGTATTTGAAGCAGGAGTTTTTCTGATCCTTCTGCATCAGTGCTAGAACACAGAGTGCAATTTTCCCACTGAGATATCAGGGAACTTTAGTAAAAGTTTAATTTCTTGTTGAAATGACAGAGGTAAGATTGGAACACACTGCAGAGTTAGTGTGCACCAGCCCAAGAGGTATCTGTGTGGCCCATCGAAAATAAGCCCATCGAGAGTAAACCCCTAGAAGACAACTTGGAAAACAGACTGAAAACCCAGCACAGTCCTCTGCTGGCTGTGTGAGCCACAAGCTTTGATAGCTGAAAGTAAGCCCCTCAAAAAACATTACCCATGTAAAAGTCGGCCCTTTAATTTTCTGCCTTAAAA
Organism: Carcharodon carcharias; assembly: GCF_017639515.1. Taxonomy (NCBI): domain Eukaryota; kingdom Metazoa; phylum Chordata; class Chondrichthyes; order Lamniformes; family Lamnidae; genus Carcharodon; species Carcharodon carcharias. The sequence goes on from NC_054482.1 coordinate 122,938,515, forward strand.
TGGTCTCAAAAGTTTGACTTTTACAGTACTTTTACAGACTTGAACAGTAGACAGAGCTTAGCAATTCCACAACCAACAGATCAGATTGAAGCTCTGCAGTCGTTCACATCCAGCCATGAATCGTGGTGGATAATTCAACAACTATCAGGAGGAGGGGGCTCCACAAGTATCCCCATCCTTAATAATGGGGGAGCCCAGCATATCAGTGCAATAGACAAGGCTGAAGCATTTGCAACCATCATCAGGAGTGGTGGGTGGATGATCCACCTCAGTCTCCTCCTGACGTGCCCAGCATCACAGATGCCAGACTTCAATTCAATTCATTCCACATGATATCAAGGGTCACACCATCCTGACTTGTAACTATATCGATGTTCCATCACTCTCACTGGGTCAAAATCCTGGAACTCCCTCCCTAACAGCACTGTAGGTGTTCCTACAGCAGATGGACTGCAGCTGTCCAAGAAGGCAGCTCATCACCACCTTCTCGAGGGCAATTGGGGATGGGCAATAAATGCTGGCCCAGCCAGTGATGCCCACATCCCATGAACAAATAAAAAAATGATTAGCATGAGCTTCCTTGCCTTTGTACTATATGCCTCTATAAGGCCAGGGATCGCATTATACTTTGTTAACAACTTTGTCAACCTACCCTGCCACCTTTACAGATTTGTTCACAAACGCCCCAGGTCTTTCTGCTCCTACAGCTCTTTTACATTGTATAATTTAGCTTGTATTGCCCCTTTTCATTCATCTTACCAAAAAATATCACCTCACACTTTTCTGAGTTGAATTTGATGGGTTACATGTCCATTCCACCAGCCTGTTTATGTCCTGTTGAAGTCCATCACTGTCCCCCTCATTATTTGCTACATTTCCAAGTTTTGTGCCATCTGTAAATTTCAAAATGCGCCCTGTTCCCCCAAGTCCATGTCATTAATGCATATCAAAAAAGCAGTGGCCCTAGTACTGACTCCTGGGGAACCCATTTCTGTCCAGTCTGAAAAACAGCTATACACCACTACTTTCTATTTTCTATTCCTGATCTGTCCCCGCTTGTAAAAGGATCAAGAACGAGAGGGCACAGATTCAAAGTGATTTGCAAAAGAAGCAAATGTGGCATGAGAAAAAACTTTATCTCACAACAAGTGGTTTGCATCTGGAATGCACTGCCTGGAAGTGTGGTGGAGGCAGGTTCAATCAAGGCATTTGAGAGGAGCATTAGATGATTATTTGAATATAAACAATTTGCAGGGGTACAGAGAAAAGGCAGGCACTAAGCCATAATGCTCATTTGGAGAGCCAGTGCAAACACGATGGGCAGAATGGCCTCTTTCTATGCCGTTAAAATTCTGTGATTCTGTGATTAATTTTGCATTCTTTTTACTACTGCCCTTTTTTATCAACTTTGCTGACAAGCTTGTTGTGTGGTACTTTATCAGATGTCTTTTTTAAATCCCTGTGCACCACATGAATCACATTACCCTCATCAACACTGTCTGTTACATAAGATCAAAAGAAATAGGGGAGGGAGTAGGCCATTTGGCCCATCGCGCCTACTATGCCATTCAATAAGGTTATGGCTGAGCTGATCATGGCCTCAACTCCACTTCCCTTTCTGCTCCCCACAATCCTTGACTTCTTTGTAGACCAAAAATCTGCGCAATTCAACCTTGAATATATTCAATGATGCAGCCTCTACTGCTCTCTGTGGAAGAAAATTCTGAGAGAAGGAATTTTGCCTCAACTCCAACTTAAATGGGAGGCCCCTTGTTTTTAAACTGTACCCCCTACTTCTAGATTCCCCCATGAGGGAAAACATCCTCTCAGCATCTATCCTGTAAAACCCCCTCAGAATCTTATGTTTCAATAAGATCAACTGTTATTCTTCTAAATTCCAATGAGTATAGGCCCAACCTGCTCAACCTATCCTCATAAGAAAACCCCTTTAACCCTGGAATCAGCCTAATGAACCTTCTCTGAAGCCTCCTTAAGTGAGGAGACTAAAACTGTACATGATTCTCTAAGTGTGGTCTCAGCAATGCACAATACAGTTGGTGCAAGACTTTGCAACTTTTATACCCAATTCCCCCTTGCAATAAAATCCAACATTCCATTTGCCTTCCTTATTACTTGTTACCTGCATGCTAACTTCTTGTCATTCATATACAAAGATACCCAGATCCCTCTGTACAGCAGAATTCTACAGTCTCTCTCCATTTGAAATAATATTCTCCTTTCTATTCTTCCTGACGAAGTGGGCAACCTCACATTTTTCCACATTATACTCCATTTGCCGAATTTTTGCTCATTCACTTAACCTATTCCTTTGCAGACTCTTTGTATTTTTCTCTCAACTTGGTTTCTGACTTTGTATTGTCTTCAAATTTGAATACAGTACAGTCAATACAAGTCATTAATGTAAATTGTAAATAATTTAGGCCCCAGCACTGATCCCTGTGGCACTCCACTAGTTACAGTTTGCTAAACTGAAAGTGATCCATTTAATCTGACTCTATTTCCTTTAGTTAGCCAGTCCTCCATATCCATGCTGGTATATCATCTCAAACACCACAATCTCTTATCTGATGTAGCAACCTTTTATGTGGCACCTTATCAAATGCCTTTTGGAAATCCAAATACACGACATTTGCTGGTATCTCTTTCTCTACCCTGCTTGTTACATCTTCATAGAACTCTAATGAATTTGGCAACATGATCAAAAAAGCTCTGTAAGCTAGTCAATCATGATTTGACATTAACAAATTTGTGTTGACTTTCCTTTATTAGTGTATGCTTATCCCAGTTTCTGTTAATATGTGGATTATTGTTGAAGAGGGCCATCAAAGTGTGAGAGATCCTCATGATACAGAGCTGGGTGATCAGTTCTGCTGTTGTTGAGGGGTTTCTCAGTATGCCCATCAATGTCATTTCCCCTTTGGATTTCCACCTGGTTGACAGGTTTTGGAGGTGTTGGCTAAGGGAGTTACTAGATACAGGTAGTTCTCCTGTACTGTCGATTATATAGAGGCAGGGATCAAAGTAAGGGACTTTATTGGCTCTCCCAGAAACTGATGGGACTGAATTTGCAGGGTGCAGAAAGAGCAGATCGAAAAGGAGAAGAAAGAGGAGGAGGACAAGAGGTATGGCAGGACGAAGTATGCCAGCGACCTTCGGGAGCAGATCATTGAGAGGGAGCAGAATCATATAGCGGAGCGAGCAGCATTCTTTGAAGAAGGAAAGCATCTAAAGGAGGAAGCTTATCAACGACGGCTTCGTCTCGACCAAATCAAGCGCAAGAAACTCGAGGAACTCAGGTCAGGTCTATTAGGATGGTATACAGTGGGAAAGAATGGGAAAGGGTTTTAGTTCCGTTGGAACAAAAACAAAAATAGCTGGAAAAACTCAGCAGGTCTGACAACATCTCCGGAGAGGAACACAGTTGACGTTTCGAGTCTGTATGACTATGAAGAGTCATACGGACTCAAAACGTCAACTGTGTTCTGCTTTGCAGATGCTGTCAGACCTGCTGAGTTTTTCCAGCTATTTTTGTTTTTGTTTCAGATTTCCAGCATCCGCAGTATTTTGCTTTTATCTTAGTTCCATTGGAATTTGGGACAATGGAAGTGAATGGGAAGGGGTTGGGGTTCCATTGATATTGTCCACAGGGTGAGTGAATGGCATTGTGTTTGGGTCCATTGGGATTGTGTACAATGGGAGTAATTGGAAAGAGTTTGGGTCCCACTGAGATTGTGTAAGTGGAAGTGGGAAGCAGCTGGATGCTGTGTTTACTCTAGGAGTGAGTGGGAAGTGTTTTGATCATGAATTGGCATTAGTTCCAGTCTCTGTGACGCTTTTGACCCCTGTTTTGCAGGTCTGTCGGCCTCCCGGAGAAGTATTGTCGAGAGATCGAGCGGCGATTGGCAGCTGTCACAGCATAGGGACAAATTGCGTAAATATGGTGGCTACATTCAGAGATTTTGTGTTTGATGTGTAATGTAGTCTTTAAAACATATAAAGAACAAATTAAACATCGCATGACTCATTGCCACACTCAAACTTAGCAGAGTCCCGTGTTTCGACATCTGCTTCTTTATGCTATCTCACTGGCTTTGAGAACCATTCAACCCTCACCACAAACCCCCACCCCAGTCCCAACCCCTCACTCTGCATCCCCAATCCTCACAGCATCCCTTACCTTTAACCTTTCATCCCCACATCCCAACCTCCTCACCTCCAAATCCTCACCTCCAACCCCACCCAACCCCAACCGCACATTCTCACCTTCAAATGCTGAACCCTAACCATAATGCTAATCATAAACCAAATTATCACCCCCAACCCTGAACCCCCTCAACACTCACCCTCAACCCTCTCCCCTCAACATACCTCTCAGTTGCAACTCCTCACCCAAGACCCCAACTCCTCAACTTTCACACTTCAACCCTAAACTTACACCCCTCATACCCAAGGCCTCATGCCTTAGCATCAACCACCCACTATTCACCCTTCAAATTCCCACTTCTAAATCCTATCTGCAATCCCAAAATCCTTACCCCAACCCCTCATTTCTCACCCAGAGCCCCACAGCCCTCATGCCTCACACCAACTCCTCACCCTAACCCCTCACCCCAGATTCTGACTCACCTTAAACTCCAGACTCAGTGAGCCAACAAAACATATCTCTCTCTGTCCCTCTCTCTCTGTCCCTCTCTCTCTGTCCCTCTCTCTCTGTCCCTCTCTCTGTCCCTCTCTCTCTGTCCCTCTCTCTCTGTCCCTCTCTCTCTGTCCCTCTCTCTCTGTCTCTGTCCCTCTCTCTCTGTCTCTGTCCCTCTCTCTCTGTCTCTGTCCCTTTCTCTCTGTCTCTGCCTCTCTCTCTCTGTCTCTGCCTCTCTCTCTCTGTCTCTGCCTCTCTCTCTCTGTCTCTGCCTCTCTCTCTCTCTGTGTCTCTCTCTGTCTCTCTCTGTCTCTCTCTCTCTCTCTCTCTGTCTCTCTCTCTCCTTGTCTTGCTCTCTCTCACTGCCTGGCTCACTCTGTCGCTGTCTCTGCCTCTAAAACAACATTAGGGATAGGATTAAGAGGAGACCACTCATGCCCTTAAGCCAGCTAGCCGAATCATTCAATAAGATCATGGCTGCTGACCTTCTACCTCATCTCAACTTTCCTATTCGATCCCCGTATTCCTCACTAATATATTGACCTGTGTCTTGAATACACTCAACAACTGAACATCCAGAAGTCTTTGGGATAGAGCATTCCAGAGACCCACAACCCTCTAAGTGAAGAAATTTTTCATCATGTCAGTCCTAAATGGCCAATCCCTTATCCTGAGACTGTAACCCCCCTAGTTGTAGGTTCTCCAGCAAAGGTGAACATCCTCTTCGTACCTACCATATCAAATCCTCTAAGAATTTTATAGATTTCAATGAGATCACCTCTCATCTTCTAAACTTAAGGGAATGTAGGGCTAGTCAGCATTGAATTAATGGGCCAAATGGCCTCCTTTATCTTGTAATGTTTCTATGATTCTATAGTTAGAATTTTACAGGTGGTGAGGTTTTCCATCCCACTAATGAAAATATCACTATAACATTTGCACCCCACCCCCCCCACAACCCCCAACACTCTCGTAGGCTGCCCTGTAGTCATTTCGCACTCTGAAGAGTATTAATTGGCTTGAGGTGGTCTTCTGCCATCTGGCGAGGAAGTTCCACCTCTGAAATCTGCTGGTCAATCTGATTGGCCAGCAGCTTCCTGGTCCCAGCAGGGAGCGGTGGCCACTGCTGGGATGGCAACCAATCCCCAAAGAAAAGCTAGGATCCAGATGAAAGGTAGGTGAGGGGTGCTCTTGGCAGGGCCAGGATCGGAGGCTGGGGGTGGAAGGTAGCGTGGCGGACGGTGTGGCAGGATGCTGGAGGGGAGCGGACATCCAAGGAGAAAGATGGGGAACGGCATCCAATTGGAAAATGCAGCCCATGATGGAGGCAAACCTTCTCTCCCGGCTAAGGTCTTAGCAGGCCAGTCTTCGCACTACCATCAGCTTCCTCCTGTCAGCTGAAACATTGTGGCCGGACAGGAAGTGGCCGTTAACTGCCCATTAATTGGCCATATAAGGGCCTCAAATGGCGCGAGGTTAAGAGGTCTCACCGGCTGTTTTTAAATTGTGGCCAGGGTGGAGGATGGTCGGTAGGTGGCGGGAAAGACATGCGCAAAGTTTTATGCCCTCCCTGCAAGCCCACCCACGGGTGACCATAAAATCTTGCCCTTATCTTTTCAGTCTGCACAATCTCTTATTGGATCATTTTCAGGAACCAGTCTAGTGAACTTTGATAACACTCCTTCTAGGCCAAGTATGCTCTGCCTTAGGGAAGGAAACCAAAATTGTACAGAGTACTCCTGGTGTGGCCTCACCAAGGCCTTATATAATTCATTGCACTTACACTGCTGCAATAAGGCAAGTGTGCCATTTGACCTGTTGGTCTGCATGCTACAGTTACCAATTTGTGAAGCCCACATGGCCACAAGGGATAGTGTCTCCATCTTCATCTGCTTCTATTCATTCACCAGAGAGAGTTAAAACAGGAGCCACTCCCTCACCGTGACCCCTGGCCACTGTCAGTATCAAACAGCAAAACCTCTCCTTGCGAAAACTACCCACTGTTAAATTCCCGCTTTTGTAACTGTTATGATCTGGCAGGTGGTAATTGCTGTGCTGACCAAATTCCAAAGGGAAACCTGGCCAAGCTTTCGCAATCATTTTCAATGTGTGTTTTTATTATGAGACGGTAAGTGTACTGAAGTCAGAGGTATAGATTCCACTACCGCTTTGAAAATGTTAAATATTAAATTAAAACATCTATTAACAAAAGAAAAGAAAAAATAAACACACAAGATTACAGTTACACAGTTAAATTTAATCTTATAACCATTCCCAAAAGACCTATAGATTCTTAATCTATAAAAATCCAGTAATATTATTGCAAGACACACACTGCTGCTTTAAGGGCTTATCTCTCCCTCTCACTCGACAATGGAAATCCATGGCATGTAACAAAATCTTACTTTCTGAGTGGCTGGAAGCTGTTTCCTTCACAAGATTGTTCTCGCACAGCACTTTCTTTAAGATCACATGGTCACACACATCTCATACAGCTTTCAATCTTTCCTTAAATACATGTTTCCCCTTTCATCTTTAAACCCATTGCTTGTAACTGTCTTTTGAAAGTTACCTTTCCTAGAACCTAAAACCTTTCATGTTGTCTTTATGACCACCACTTTTGGGAAAAATAAATTTAATAATTTTGCTTTATTTATTTATGATCTTTGTCAGTTGTAAAATTTCCTTTGATTTCCCTTTAAAATTCAACAGCTAAAAATCAACTCCCCATTCATCTCCTAATGCAAGTTCCTATTCATGTTGTATTTACTTGTATCCCATATTAACTTGTCCATTTCTATTTCAAAATGCCTGCCTTTGCACTTAACCCCTTTGATGAGCTAAACCTCTCAGTCTGACTGCCTTTAGTTTAATTAAATTAGTCACATACACACAAACACACACACACACACACACACACACACATATAAAACATACACACAGTCCCCACAAGCCTGCTTCATAGTATCCCACAATAATATTGAAAAAAATGACATTTTCTTTACATAAACCAAAGGACTGTGACACACTCAACAGTGTATAGTTATCTTCCTGAGTGAGGGGACTGAGAGACACCAAATGCACTGAGATTTCTTTGAGAGAGAAAGAGAGTCTAAGAGACACCACTCAGTGTGCAGATATCTCCTTGAGGGAGAGGGACTGGCAGACATCAGTCAGCGTTTAGTTATTTCCCTAAGGGTGAAGGACTGAGGCATCAGTCAGTACAGTTATCTCCCTGAGAGTACGGTGACACCACTGTACAGATACCTCCCTGAGAGAGAAACCTGTCAGTGTGCAGGTATCTCCTTGAGGAAGCAGGATTGAAATACACCAATCAGAGCAGTTATCGCCTATGAGAGGGAACTGAGAGACACCAGTCAGTATACAGATATTTCCTGAGAATGAGGTACTTGAGGCACTAATCAGTATATAGATATCTCCTGAGAGTAAGTGGACTGAGGCTCATCCTGAAAGAGAAAGAGATACTGAAAGTTAGCAGTCACTGTACAAACATCTCCCTGTTAGGGAGAAGGACCTCAGGACACCACTAAATGTGCCTATATCTCCTTGACAGAGGGACTGAGGTACACTAGTCAGTGTACCGATATCACCTTGTGAGGGAGGGACCAAGAGACACTAGTCAATATACAGATATCACTCTGAGTGAGAGCAACTGAGCAACATTAGTTAGTGTACAGATACCTCCCTGAGAGAGAAGGGCTGATAGACGACAGTTAGTCTTTAGATATCTCCCTGATGGAGAAGGACTGAGAAGTACCAGTCAGTGCACAGTTATCTTCCTGAGAGCATAGTGAGTGCGAGAAACCAGTGTACAGATATCTCCTTGAAAGACAGAGTAATTAGCAGACACCTGTCAGTGTACAAATATCCTCCTGGGAGAGAAGGACTAAAAAACACCAGTCCATGAGCTGAGAGTGAAGGGACTGGGAGATACCAGTCAGTGTACAGATATCTGGCCTGCTCCTGAGGTTTCAGCATCACAGATGCCAGTCTTCAGTCAATTCAATTCACTACACGTGATATCAAGAAATGGCTGAAGGCACTAGACACTGCAAAGTCTATGGGCCTGACAACATCCCTTGTGCTCCAGAACTAGTTGCATCCTAGCCAAATTGTTCCGGTACAGATATAACACTGGCATCTACGCAACAATGTGGAAAATTGCCCAGCATGCCCTGTGCACAAAAAGCAGGACAAATCCAACCTAGTCAATCATCAGCCAATCGGTCTACTTTCAATAATCAGCAAACATTATAGGTACTATCAAGTGGCACTTACACAGCAGTAATGGGCTCTGTTTGGGTATTGCCAGGGCCACTCTGCTTGCAACATCATTACAGCCTCGATCCAAACATGGATAAAAGAAATAAACTCAGAAGTTGAGTTGTGAGTGACAAGGCAGCATTTGACAGCGTGTGACATCAAGGAACCTTAGCAAAACTGGAGTCAATGGGACTCGGCAGATTGGGTCATAACTAGCACAAAAGAAGAAGGCTGTGGTTGTTGGAGACCAATCATCTTAGTCCTGGGGCATTGATGCAGGAGTCCCTACATCCAAACATCTTCAGCTACTTGATCGAAGACCTACCCTCCATCATGAGGTCAGAATTGGGAATATTTGCTGATGATCACACAATGTTCAATACCATTCATAATTCCTCAGATTCTGAAGCAGTCCATGTCCAATACAGCAAGACCTGGACACCATTCAAGCTTGGGCTGGCAAGTGGCAATATATTTTGTGACATTCATGCCACAAAAGTGCCAGGCAATCACCATCTCCAACAGGAGAGAATCTAACCATCTCCCCTTGACATTCAATGGCATTACCATCACTGAATCCTCCACTATCAATATCCTAGGGAACACCATTGATCAGAAACTGAACTATACCAGCCATATAAATACTGTGGTCACAAGAGCAGGTCAGAGGCTGGAAAATCTGCAGCGAGTAATTCACCTCTTGTCTTAAAGACTGTCCACCATCTACAAGGCATCAGGAGTGTGATGGCATACTCACCATTTGCCTGGATGAATTGGCTCCAAAAACACTCAAGAAACTCCACATTATCCATTATCTCCTTGAGAGCAAAAGAGCTGAAAGACTCCTGTCGTCGTGCAGATATCTCATTGAGAGCGAGGGGATTGAACCACACCAATGAGTTGAGATATCTCCCTGAGAGAGGAAGAGGTACTGAAAGATCCTTGGAAGAATGAGGGCCTGAAAGACACCAGTCCATGTAAAGATTTCTCCCTGAGGGAAAGGGGCAGTCAGACACCATTAAGTGTGAAACATCTTCCTGAGAGAGGGAGGGAGTGAGAGACACCACTCAGTTTACAGATATCTCTTGAGTGAGGGGGAGGGGTTGTGAAAGATGCCAGTCAGTATACAGGTGTCTCCTTGAGGGAAAGGGACTGAGAGACATCAGTTAGTGTACAGATTTCTCCCTGAGAGTAAGGAGAATGAGAGATGCCAATCATTGTACATAGGAGGGAGCTGAGAGACACCAGCCATGTTTGGGTAGCACACATAGAGTGACTGAGAAACAACAGTCAGTGTCCATGATATTTCCCGAAGAGAAAGGAGGGAGAGAAACTAGTCAGTGTTCAGATATCTCCCTGAGAGAGGAACTGAGAGACAGTAGCCACTGTTATTATGAACTCTGCAGTTTGCAAGAAGCTTGTATTTTTGATACATCCTCGGGCCAAAGTGAAACAAAAATAACTCTGGAAAGGAGGATGTAATTGGATTTCGTGGTTGTGAGGTCATTTCTGAAAAATTACCCCAGTGACTTGAGGTTGCTATGGACATGAAAGCTAGGTAACTGAAAAAAGACAAATAGAAGGTAATAGAGGTATGGTGATTCAGTCTGCTATGCTGCAAGAGAGCACACAGAACTCTTGTGTATTCGGTTCTTTTGCAGGCGGTAAGTGAGAAGGCACTTCTACAAGGAAATGTGTGTAATACAGTTAAAATGACAGAAAGCTGAAGACAGGGTTAAAACAGGGATTGTAAATTTGAAAATTCTGCTGATACCGCTTCAGTTTTGCCAGAGCCAAGACTGCAGTAGGTGACAGATTTTAGTGAGAGTGTCTTCAGTGAAGTCATCACCTGCCCTTCAATTTGAGGATGACATCTACTCAGGGTCACAAGTTTCTACCATCGGTCTTTATGTGACTGAGCAGGATTATTCTTAACCCACAGGTCTTTAAGCACATGGGGCAAGATGTCCCACAGGATAGTAGGAACAGAAATGCAGGATTTACTTCCTTTTCTTTCCTTCATAGACTCATAGATGTTTACAGCACAGAAGGAGGCCATTTGGCCCATCGTGTCTGCGCCGGTCAACAAAGATCTGACTACACTAATCCCATTTTACAGCACTTGGTCCATAGCCCTGGAGGCTATGGCAACGCAAGTGAATACCTAAATGCATCTTAAATGTTGCGTAAGTTTCTGACTCAACTTCTCTTTCAGGCAGTGAGTTCCAAACTCCCACCACCCTCTAGGTGAAAAGCTTTCCCCTCAGCCCCCACCAACCCTTCTACCTCATACCTTAAATCTATGCCCCCTGGTTATTGACACTCCTACTAATGGAAAAAAATGCCGTCATATCCACCATATATATGCCCCTCATAATCTTATACACCTCTATCAGGTCCCCTCTCAACCTTCGCTGCTCCAAGGAAAACAACCCCAGCCTATTCAATCCTTCCTCATAGATCAGACCCTCCAGCCCAGGCAGCATCCTGGTAAATCTCCTCTGCACCCTCTCCAGTGCAATCACATCCTTCCTATAATGTGGTGACCAGAACTGCACACAGTACTCCACCTGTGGCCTAACCAGCGTTTTATACAGTTCCAGTGTATCCTCCCTGCTCTTGTGTTCTATGCCTCGGTTGATAAAGGCAAGTATCCCATATGTCTTCTTAACCACCTTATCCACTTGCCCTGCTACCTTCAGGGATCTGTGGATACGCACACGAAGGTCCCTCTGATCTTCAATACTTTCCAGGGCCCTACCATTCATAGTGTAATCCCTTGCCTTGTTAGCCCTCCCCAAGTGCATTATCTCTCACTTTTCCGGGCTGAATTCCATTTGCCACTGCTCTGCCCACCTGACCAGTCCAATGATATCCTGCAGTTTACGGTTATCTTCCTCACTATTTACCACCCACCAATTTTCGTGTCATCCACGAACGGCTTGATGAGACCCCCTACATTTAAGTCCAAATCATTTATGTACACCACAAACAGCAATGGCCCCAGCACCGAGCCCTGCAGAACCCCACTGGAAACCGATTTCCAATCACAGAAACATCCCTCTACCATCACCCTCTGCTTCCTGCCTCTCAGCCAATTTTGGATCCAATGTGCCACTTTGCCTTGGATCCAATGGGCTCTAACTTTCTTGACCAGTCTGTCATGAGGGACCTTATCAAAAGCCTTGCTAAAGTCCATGTAGACAACATCAAATGCACTGCCCTCATCAACATTCCTGGTTACATCCTCAAAAAATGCGCTCAAATTTATCAAAGGTGACCTTCTGCTGCTGTGCCTCATCATTAAACATTGTGACTCAAAGAGTGATGCAGCTTGTTGGACAGGTTGTTGCCATTTGAAAAATTGGTAGCAAGCTCCACACAGTCAGTAATGTCAACCTTTCTGTGTTCAAGGAGACCTTCAGAGTGTCTGTGAAGCATTTTCATTTTCAACCCCGGACTGATGGCCATTGAGAGTTCAGAAAACACGACCTGATGGACGAGATGGCTTTCGGCCATCTAGATACAGTGTCCAATCCATCATAGTTGATTTTGCAGGAGTTTTCCCTGAATGATTGTGGAACTGGCTTCAAGAAGGACTAAATTTGTTAAAAGATGCTCCCATTTAATCCAGAAGATGTGAGTCTCACTGCAGTGCAGCAGTGGTGGTGACAACAGCTACTCTGTAGATTAGTATTTTTGTTGACTTGCGGAGGTCTTTGTTGTCAAACAGCTGCTGCCGTAAGATGAGTGCATGGAGTCTTGATGTGAGCAAAAAGCCCACCAGCGTTGAAGACCTCAGCTGAAATACGACTGGGTTGGCAGGCTTTGTTGTTTTTTGCCCATTTGATGCTTCCTGCAGCTCTGGCATAGATTATACCACAAGGTACTGGGGGATAACCTGGACCGTATCAGCTGTCACTGTGGATTCACAGTTGAGGAGCTGTTGAAAATGTTCCTTCCAGTGTTGTCATCCTTAAGAAGAGCCATCCTGTGAGTGAAGGGAATTTTTTCCATTTGACCTTGGTTGATAGAGAGCCCTGCTGGCTTCACAAAAACTTTGCATGTCATGTTGATCAGCATTTTGTTGGTCTAACTTTCCTTTCCAAAAACATGTTCCTTATTGTATGGATTTGCCCCTAAGCATCAGCCTTGAGTTGTTGGAATACCACCTTCTTGACTTGCAACCTTGGTTTGTTCTGCCAGGCAAAGAAGGCTGTCCATCTTTGTTCAAGGAGGTCACATATTTCAGCATCATTTTCATTGACAATGATGCTTGAACTAATGGTCTGGACACAGGAGTCCAGTACAGCTGACATTATTTTATGCCACTGTTCTGGAATAGAGTTGCTTTAGAGAAAATTTTCCATATTACATACGAACATACAAAATAGGAGCAGAATTAGACCATTTGGCCCCCCCGAGCCTGCCTCACTATTCAATAAGATAACGGCTGATCTGTTTGTGTTTCGAATTCCACATTCCGCTTCCAAGACCAAGAATTCCAAAGTTGTATAATCCTCTGAGAAAAAAATTCTCCTCATCTCTGCACTAAAAAGGTAACCCCTAATTTTAAAACAGTGCCCCCTAGTCCTGGACTCACCCAGAAGAGGAAACATCCTCTCCACGTTCACCTTGTCAAGGCCGTTCAGGATCTTGTAAACTTCAATCAAATCACCCCTCACTTTTCTAACCTCCAGTGGAAACAAGCCCAGTCTATCCAACCTTTCCTCATAAGACAACTAATCAGTCCAGGTGCTAATCTAGTAAAGGGGGAGGTGATGGCGTAATGGTATTGTCACTGGACTAGTAATCCAGAGACCCATGATTGTGCTCTGGGGATGCAGGTTTGAATCCTGCCATGGCAAATAGCAAAATTTGAATTCAATAAAAAATCTGGAATTAAAAGCCTAAGATGACCATGAAACCATTGTTATAAAAACACAGTTGGGTCACTAATGCCCTTTAGGGATAGGGATCTGCCTGCATGTGACTCCAGACCCACAGTAATGTGGTTGACTCTTAAATGCCCTCTGAAGTAGCCAAGCAAGCCACTCAGTTATAACAAACTGCTACCAGGTGAAAACCAGTAATGAAACTGGACAGACCACCCAGCATCATCCCAGGCACTGGAAATAACAACAGCAATCTCAGCCCTGTTGACCCTGTAAAGTTCTCCTTACTAACATCTGGGGACTAGTGCCAAAATTGGGAGAGCTGTCTCACAGACTAGTCAAACAACAGCCTGACATAGTCATCCTCATGGAATCATATCTTACAGATAACGTCCCAGACATCACATCCCTGGGAATGTCGTGTCCCACTGGGAATACAGACCCAGCAGAGTGGTATACAGTTGGTAGGGAGTTACCCTGGGAGCCCTCAACATCAACTCTGGACTGGATAAAGCCTCATGGCATCAGGTCAAACATGGGCAAGGAAACCTCCTGCTGATGAATCAGTGCTCCTCCATGTTGAACATCACTTGAAGGAAGCAGAGGGTGGCAAGGGGGTGGAATGTACTCTGGATGGGGGACTTCAATGTCCATCACCAAGAGTGGCTGTGTAGCACCATTTCTAGCTGAGCCCTAAATGACATAGCTGCTAGACTGGGTCTGTGGCACTGGTGTGGGAACCATGACCTCACCATCACCAACCTGCCTGCTGCAGATGCATCTGTCCATGACAGTATTGGTAGGAGTGACCACCGCACAGTCAATGTGGAGACAAAGTCCTGCCTTCACATTGAGGATACCATCCTTGTGTTGTATGGCACTACCACTGTGCTAAATGGGGTAAACTTCAGACAGATCTAGCAACTCAAGGCTCGGTATCCATAAAGAGCTGTGGGCCATCAGCAGCAGCAGAATTGTATTCAAACACAATCTGTAACCTCATGGCCCAGCATATCCCCCACTCTACCATTACCATCAAGACACAGGATCAACCCTGGTTCAATGAAGAGTGCAGGAGGGCATGTCAGGAGCAACACCAGGCATGCCTAAAAATGATAAAAACAAAAAACTGCGGATGCTGGAAATCCAAAACAAAAACAGAATTACCTGGAAAAACTTAGCAGGTCTGGCAGTATCGGTGGAGAAGAAAAGAGTTGGCGTTTCGAGTCCTCATGACCCTTCAACAGAACTAGGTGAATCCGAGGAGAGGGGTGAAATATAAGCTGGTTTAAGGTGTGGCGGGGAGGGGAGATTGGGTGGGAGGAGAGAAGTGGAGGGGGGGGGTGTGGTTGTAGGGACAAGCAAGCAGTGATAGGAGCAGATAATCAAAAGATGTCACAGACAAAAGAACACAGGGGTGTTGAAGTTGGTGATATCTAAACCTCCCACTACTCTCCTCCATCTGGCTGAACTTGTTCTCAAACTGAACAATTTCTCCTTCAATTCCTCTCACTTCCTCCAAATAAAAGGTGTGGCTCTGGGTACCCGCATGGGCCCCAGCTATGCCTGTCTCTTTATGGGGTATGTGGAACATTCCTTGTTCCAGTCCTACTCCGGCCCCCTTCCACAACTCTTTCTCCGGTACATCGATGATTACTTCGGTGCTGCTTCATGCTCTCGTCGGGACCTGGAAAAATTTATTAATTTTGTTTCCAATTTCCATCCCTCCATCATTTTCACGTGGTCCATCTCTGACACTTCCCTTCCCTTCCTTGACCTCTCTGTCTCAATCTCTGGTGATAGACTGTCCACCAATATCCATTACAAGCCTACCGACTCTCACAGCTACCTCGACTACAGCTCCTCACACCCCACTTCCTGGAAGGACTCCATCCCATTCTCTCAGTTCCTTCGCCTCCGTCACATCTGTTCTGATGATGCTACCTTCAAAAACAGTTCCTCTGACATGTCCTCCTTCTTCCTTAACCAAGGTTTTCCACCCACGGTGGTTGACAGGGCCCTCAACCGTGTCCGGCCCATCTCCCATGCATCCGCCCTCACGCCTTCTCCTCCCTCCCAGAAACATGATAGGGTCCCCCTTGTTCTCACTTATCACCCCACCAGCCTCCGCATTCAAAGGATCATCCTCCACCATTTCCGCCAACTCCAGCATGATGCCACCACCAAACACATCTTCCCTTCACGCCCCCTGTCGGCATTCCGTAGGGATCGTTCCCTCCGGGACACCCTGGTCCACTCCTCCATCACCCCCTACTCCTCAATCCCCACCTATGGCACCTCCCCATGCCCACGCAAAAGATGTAACACTTCTCTTCCTCTCTCCTCACTGTCCAAGGGCCCAAACACTCCTTTCAAGTGAAGCAGCATTTCACTTGCATTTCCCCCAACTTAGTCTACTCTATTCGTTGCTCCCAATGTGGTCTCCCCTACATTGGAGAGACCAAATGTAAACTGGGCGAACACTTTGCAGAACACCTGCAGTCTGTCCGCAAGAATGACCCAAACCTCCCTGTCGCTTGCCATTTTAACACTCCACCCTGCTCTCTTGTCCACATGTCTGTCCTTGGCCTGTTGCATTGTTCCAGTGAAGCCCAATGCAAACTGGAGGAACAGGACCTTATCTTCTGACTAGGCACTTTACAGCCTTCCGGACTGAATATTGAATTAAAAACTTGAGGTCTTGAACTCCCTCCTCCATCCCCACCACCTTTCTGTTTCTTCCCCCTTCCTTTTGTTTTTTTCCAATAATTTATATAGATTTTTCTTTTCCCACCTATTTCCATTATTGTTAAATCTTTTATGCCCCCCCAACCCCCACTAGAGCCATACCTTGAGTGCCCTACCATCCATTCTTAATTAGCACATTCATTTAGATAATATCACCAACTTCAACACCCCTCTGTTCTTTTGTTCTTTTGTCTGTGACATCTTTTGATTATCTCCTCCTATCACTGCTTGCTTGTCTCCACAACCACTACCCTCCACTTCTCTTCCCCCAACTCCCCCCCCACCCCTCCCCCCACCTTAAACCAGCTTATATTTCACCCCTCTCCTTGGATTCACCTAGTTCTGTTGAAGGGTCATGAGGACGCGAAACGTCAACTCTTTTCTTCTCCGCCAATGCTGCCAGACCTGCTGAGTTTTTCCAGGTAATTCTGTTTTTGTTATGCCTAAAATGAGGTGTCAACCTGGTGAAGCTATAACACAGGAGTACTTGTGTGCCAAACAACATAAGCAGCAAGTGATAGAGCTAAGCGATCCCACAACCAGCAGCTTGGATCTAAACTCTGCAGTCCTGCCAGATCCAGTTGTGAATGGTGGTGGACAATTAAACAACACACTGGAGGAGGAGGCTCCACAAATATCCCCATCCTCAATAATCATAGGAGCCCAGCACATCAGTGCAAAAGATGAGGCTGAAGCATTTGCTACAATCTTCAGCCAGAAGTGTCGATAAGATGATCCATCTCGACCTCTTCCAGAGGTCCCCAGCATCACAGGTGCCAGTCTTCAGCCAATTCGATTCACTCCATGTGATATTAAGAAACAGCTGAAGGCACTGAATACTGCAAAGGTTATGGGCCCTGACAATATTCCAGCAATGGTACTGAAGACTTGTGATCCAGAACTTGCTGCTCCCCTAGCCAAACTGTTCCAGTACAGCTACAACACTGGCATCTACCTGGCTATGTGGAAAATTGCCCAGGTATGTCCTGTACACAAAAAGCAGGACAAATCCAACCCGGCCAATTACCGTCCCATCAGTCTACTCTCCATCATCAGTAAAGTAATGGAAGGGGTCATCAACAGTGCTATCAAGTGGCACTTGCCCAGCAATAACCTGCTCACTGACGCCCAGTTTGGGTTCCACCAGGGCCACTCAGCTCCTAACCTCACCTGGTTCAAACAAGGACAAGGTGAGGTGAGAGTGACTGCCCTTGACATCAAGGCTGCATTTGACTGAGTGTGGCATCAAGGACCCCTAGCAAAACTGGATCAATGGGAACCAGGTGGAAAATTCTTCGCTGGTTGGAGTCATACCTAGCACAAAAGAAGAGGGTTCTGGTTGTTGGAGGTCAGTCATCTCAGTTCCAGGACATCACTGCAAGAGTTCCTCAGGGTGGTGTCCTTGGCCCAACCATCTTCAGCTGCTTCATCAATGACCTTCCTTCCATCATAACGTTGGAAGTGGGAATGTTCACTGTTGATTGCACAATGTTCAGCACCATTCACAGATACTGAAGCAGTTCATGTTCAAATGCAGCAAGATCTAGACAGTATCCAGGCTTGGGCTGACAAGTGGCAAGTAACATTCATACCATACAAGTGTCAGGCAATGATCATCACCAACAAGAGAGAATCCAGCCATTGCCCCTTGATGTTTAATAGCATTACCATCACTGAATCCCCCACTGTCAACACACAACCAACTCCAATGCATTTATATTCTTCCTTAAATTAGGAGACCAAACCTGCACACAATATTCACAAAGTAGTCTTACCAGTGCCCTGTATAACTGAAGCATAACATCCTTAATTTTATGTTCAATTCCTCTCGGTAATAAAGGATATCATTCCATTAGCCTTCTTAATTACTTGATGTGCCTGCATACTAATGTTTTGTGACTCGTGCCTAGAACACCCAGACCCCTCTGCACCTTGGAATTCTGCAACTGTTCTCCTTTTAAGTAATGCTCTGCTTTTTTATTCTTTCTGCCAAAGTGAACAACTTCACATTTTCCTACCTTATACGCCATCTGCCAGATTTTTACCCGCTCACTCAACCTATCCACTTCCGTCTGCAACCTCCTTATGCCCTGTTCACAACATATTTTCACACCTATCTTTATGTCATCTGCAAATTTAACTATCAAGGAGAGAATTTTCCCCCTGTCGGGGGTGGGGGGGTGGGGGGGGGTGGGGGGCGTGTATGTGTGGGGACAGGCGTGTACACGATCAGGTCCGCGTCGCCATTTTACGTGGGTGGGCCAATTAAGGCCTGCCCAGCGTGTCGCGCACCTGGGGGTGCTGTGCACTCCCTGTGGGGGTGGGTGGGGGGGCGGGGGTCGGGGGGGGGCGGGGGGGCGGTGGGTGGTCCCCTGAGTTGGGAGTGCGCCCCTTTGTACATGCGCACGAAAGAGGATAGAAATCGCCCTGAGGCATAGAGGTGCCTCAAGGAGACAAGTTTTAAGTTTTAAAAGTTTTAATAAAGAAGAAAAACAATTAAGAGTGTCACATCAGCTGGGACATGTCAATGAAGTTTAAAGGAAAAATGTATTTAATTTATAAACCCTTCATGAAACCTCATCCCACCTGAGGTTCCATGAAAAATGCGATGGCCGCCTGGGCTCTGCGACTGTCGTCAACCTTAAGGTTGGATAGGCAGCTTTCTCAATAGGGTTATTTATTTAATTAATGGCCTTAATAGGCCAGCTACCACCCCACCCAAATGAAAATCTAACTGACGCGCAGTGAGGTCGGGGCACATTCCCAACTTTACCACACGTCACTTTACGCCTCGGCAAGTGGACACCGGCCCCACTCAACGAGCAGAAAATTCTCCCCATGTCTTCATTCCCATCATCCAGATCATTGATATAAATTCTAAAAAGTGGAGTCCCAAGGGGGTCTGTGCATGAGAGTTAGGGTTAAGGATAGGGTTAGGGCTAGAGTTAGTATTAGGGTTGGGGTAAAGTACTGTTAGGATTAGGGTTATGGTCAGAGTTAGCGTTAGGGTTAGGGGTGGGTTTGGTTAAGGGTTAGAGTAGTGTTAAGGTTGGTTTGGTGTAATGTTGGGTTAGGCTTAGGGGTTAGGGTTAGGGTTAGGTTCAGGGTTAGGGTTTGGGTTAGGGTTGGGGTTAGGCTTAGGGTTGGCTTGGGGTAGTGTTGGACAAGGGTTATACTTAGGGTTAAAGTTTAGGGTTAGGGTTAGGTTTAGGGTTAGGGTTAGGTTTATGGTTCGGGATAGTGTTTGGGTTAGGGTTAGGGTTCGGGTTATGGTTAAGGTTAGTGTTTGGGTTCAGCTTAGTGTTTGGGTTCGGGATTGGGTTAGGGTTAGGGTTAGCGTTAGGGTTAGGTTAGGATTAGTGATCGGGTTCGGGATAGGGTTAGGGTTAGGGTTCGGGTTATGGTAAAGGTTAGTGTTCGGGTTCAGGTTAGTGTTAAGGTTAGGGTTTAGCGCTAGGGTTATGGTTAGGGTTAAGGCTAGGGCTAGGGTCATGCTTAGTGTTAGGGTTAGGGTTAGTGTTTGGTTAATGTTTATGGCTATGACTAGGGCTGGGGCTTGGGTTAGGGTTAGGGTTACGGTTAAGGTAAGGATTAGGGTTGGGTTAGGGTTAGAGTTAGGGTTAGTGCTAGAGCTAGCGTTGGGTCATGCTTAGTGTTAGTTTTAGGGTTATGGTTAAGCATTAGGTTTTGGTTTAAGGTTAAGGTTAGGGTCCGGCTTAGAGTTAGGTTTAGGGATAGAGTTAATTGCTATGGTTAGGTTTCGTGTTAGGTTTTGGGTTAGGGTTAGGATTGGGTTATGGTTAGGGTTAGGCTTAGTGCTAGGGCTAGGGTTAGGGTCATGCTTAGGGCTAGGGTTAGGGTTAGGGTTTGGGTTAGAGTTAGGTTTAGGGATAGAGTTAATTGTTAGGGTTAGGTTTCGGGTTAGAGTTTGGGTTAGGGTTAGAGTTAGCGTTAGGGTTGGGGTGGGTTTGGTTACGGGATAGCATAGGGTTCGGGTTAGGGTTAGGGTTAGGGTTGGTTTGGTGTAATGTTGGATTAGGTTAGGGTTAGGGTTAGGCTTAGGGGTTAGGGTTAGTGTTAGGTTCAGGGCTAGGGTTTGGGTTTGGGTTAAGGCTGGGGTTAGGCTTAGTGTTTGTGTTAGGTTTAGGGTTAGCTTTAAGATTGGAGTTGGATTGGGTTAAGGTTAGGGTTGTGGTTATGATTAGGGTTGGCTTGGAGTAGTGTTGGGCAAGTGTTATACTTAGGGTTAAAGTTTAGGGTTAGGGTTAGGTTTAGGGTTAGGGTTAGGGTTAGGTTTATGGTTCGGGATAGGGTTAGGGTTAGCGTTAGGGTTAGGGTTATGGTTAAGGTTAGTGTTTGGGTTCAGCTTAGTGTTTGGGTTCGGGATAGGGTTACGGTTAGCGTTAAGGTTAGGGTTAGGGTTAGTGTTCGGGTTCGGGATAGGGTTAGGGTTCGGGTTATGGTTAAGGTTAGTGTTCGGGTTCAGGTTAGTGTTAAGGTTAGGGTTTAGCACTAGGGTTATGATTAGGGTTTGGGTTAGGGCTAGGGGTAGTGTCATGCTTAGGGTTAGGGTTAGGTTTAGTGCTAGGGTTAGGGTCATGCTTAGGGTTAGGTTTAGGGCTAGTGTTTGGTTAATATTTATGGTTATGACTAGGGCTACGGTTAGGGTTAGGGTTAGGGTTTTTGCTAGGGCTAGGGTTAGAGTCAAGCTTAGTGTTAGTTTTACGGTTATGGTTAAGCGTTAGGTTTAGGTTTAAGGTTAGGGTCAGGGTCAGGCTTAGAGTTAGGTTTAGGATATAGAGTTAATTGATAGGGTTAGGTTTCAGGTTAGGTTTTGGGTTAGGGTTAGGGTTAGTGCTAGGGCTAGGGTTAGGTTTAGGGTTTGGGTTAGAGTTAGGTTTAGGGATAGAGTTAATTGTTAGGGTTAGGTTTCGGGTTAGAGTTTGGGTTAGGGTTAGACTTAGCGTTAGGATTAGGGGTGGGTTTGGTTACGGGTTAGAGCAGGGTTCGGGTTCGGGTTAGGGTTAGGGTTAGGTTAGGGTTAGGGTTAGGGTTAGTGCTAGGGCTAGGGTTAGGGTCATGCTTAGGGTTAGGGTTAGGGTTAGGGTTAGGGTTAGGGTTAGGGTTAGGGTTAGGGTTAGGGTTAGGGTTAGGGTTAGGGTTAGGGTTAGGGTTAGGGTTAGGGTTAGGGTTAGGGTTAGGGTTAGGGTTAGGGTTAGGGTTAGGGTTAGGGTTAGGGTTAGGGTTAGGGTTAGGGTTAGGGTTAGGGTTAGGGTTAGGGTTAGGGTTAGGGTTAGGGTTAGGGTTAGGGTTAGGGTTAGGGTTAGGGTTAGGGTTAGGGTTAGGGTTAGGGTTAGGGTTAGGGTTAGGGTTAGGGTTAGGGTTAGGGTTAGGGTTAGGGTTAGGGTTAGGGTTAGGGTTAGGGTTAGGGTTAGGGTTAGGGTTAGGGTTAGGGTTAGGGTTAGGGTTAGGGTTAGGGTTAGGGTTAGGGTTTTAGGGTTAGGGTTAGGGTTAGGGTTAGGGTTAGGGTTAGGGTTAGGGTTAGGGTTAGGGTTAGGGTTAGGGTTAGGGTTAGGGTTAGGGTTAGGGTTAGGGTTAGGGTTAGGGTTAGGGTTAGGGTTAGGGTTAGGGTTAGGGTTAGGGTTAGGGTTAGGGTTAGGGTTAGGGTTAGGGTTAGGGTTAGGGTTAGGGTTAGGGTTAGGGTTAGGGTTAGGGTTAGGGTTAGGGTTAGGGTTAGGGTTAGGGTTAGGGTTAGGGTTAGGGTTAGGGTTAGGGTTAGGGTTAGGGTTAGGGTTAGGGTTAGGGTTAGGGTTAGGGTTAGGGTTAGGGTTAGGGTTAGGGTTAGGGTTAGGGTTAGGGTTAGGGTTAGGGTTAGGGTTAGGGTTAGGGTTAGGGTTAGGGTTAGGGTTAGGGTTAGGGTTAGGGTTAGGGTTAGGGTTAGGGTTAGGGTTAGGGTTAGGGTTAGGGTTAGGGTTAGGGTTAGGGTTAGGGTTAGGGTTAGGGTTAGGGTTAGGGTTAGGGTTAGGGTTAGGGTTAGGGTTAGGGTTAGGGTTAGGGTTAGGGTTAGGGTTAGGGTTAGGGTTAGGGTTAGGGTTAGGGTTAGGGTTAGGGTTAGGGTTAGGGTTAGGGTTAGGGTTAGGGTTAGGGTTAGGGTTAGGGTTAGGGTTAGGGTTAGGGTTAGGGTTAGGGTTAGGGTTAGGGTTAGGGTTAGGGTTAGGGTTAGGGTTAGGGTTAGGGTTAGGGTTAGGGTTAGGGTTAGGGTTAGGGTTAGGGTTAGGGTTAGGGTTAGGGTTAGGGTTAGGGTTAGGGTTAGGGTTAGGGTTAGGGTTAGGGTTAGGGTTAGGGTTAGGGTTAGGGTTAGGGTTAGGGTTAGGGTTAGGGTTAGGGTTAGGGTTAGGGTTAGGGTTAGGGTTAGGGTTAGGGTTAGGGTTAGGGTTAGGGTTAGGGTTAGGGTTAGGGTTAGGGTTAGGGTTAGGGTTAGGGTTAGGGTTAGGGTTAGGGTTAGGGTTAGGGTTAGGGTTAGGGTTAGGGTTAGGGTTAGGGTTAGGGTTAGGGTTAGGGTTAGGGTTAGGGTTAGGGTTAGGGTTAGGGTTAGGGTTAGGGTTAGGGTTAGGGTTAGGGTTAGGGTTAGGGTTAGGGTTAGGGTTAGGGTTAGGGTTAGGGTTAGGGTTAGGGTTAGGGTTAGGGTTAGGGTTAGGGTTAGGGTTAGGGTTAGGGTTAGGGTTAGGGTTAGGGTTAGGGTTAGGGTTAGGGTTAGGGTTAGGGTTAGGGTTAGGGTTAGGGTTAGGGTTAGGGTTAGGGTTAGGGTTAGGGTTAGGGTTAGGGTTAGGGTTAGGGTTAGGGTTAGGGTTAGGGTTAGGGTTAGGGTTAGGGTTAGGGTTAGGGTTAGGGTTAGGGTTAGGGTTAGGGTTAGGGTTAGGGTTAGGGTTAGGGTTAGGGTTAGGGTTAGGGTTAGGGTTAGGGTTAGGGTTAGGGTTAGGGTTAGGGTTAGGGTTAGGGTTAGGGTTAGGGTTAGGGTTAGGGTTAGGGTTAGGGTTAGGGTTAGGGTTAGGGTTAGGGTTAGGGTTAGGGTTAGGGTTAGGGTTAGGGTTAGGGTTAGGGTTAGGGTTAGGGTTAGGGTTAGGGTTAGGGTTAGGGTTAGGGTTAGGGTTAGGGTTAGGGTTAGGGTTAGGGTTAGGGTTAGGGTTAGGGTTAGGGTTAGGGTTAGGGTTAGGGTTAGGGTTAGGGTTAGGGTTAGGGTTAGGGTTAGGGTTAGGGTTAGGGTTAGGGTTAGGGTTAGGGTTAGGGTTAGGGTTAGGGTTAGGGTTAGGGTTAGGGTTAGGGTTAGGGTTAGGGTTAGGGTTAGGGTTAGGGTTAGGGTTAGGGTTAGGGTTAGGGTTAGGGTTAGGGTTAGGGTTAGGGTTAGGGTTAGGGTTAGGGTTAGGGTTAGGGTTAGGGTTAGGGTTAGGGTTAGGGTTAGGGTTAGGGTTAGGGTTAGGGTTAGGGTTAGGGTTAGGGTTAGGGTTAGGGTTAGGGTTAGGGTTAGGGTTAGGGTTAGGGTTAGGGTTAGGGTTAGGGTTAGGGTTAGGGTTAGGGTTAGGGTTAGGGTTAGGGTTAGGGTTAGGGTTAGGGTTAGGGTTAGGGTTAGGGTTAGGGTTAGGGTTAGGGTTAGGGTTAGGGTTAGGGTTAGGGTTAGGGTTAGGGT